>NC_142882.1:93571071-93723035 GCF_051225735.1 Oryctolagus cuniculus
AGTATATTGAACTCACTTTTAATGAGAATTGTATCCATATAATGATTAAATAATAGTTTAATAACTATATGAGGTATAAAATTAACTTATTTATATATACCTGTGTAAAATATACAGAATTGGGTACTAAAAAGCATAGGCGAGGAGAAATTTCACTTTTTGTGATGTCAGTACAAGGAGAAAGGTCAGGTTGCTTGATTAAAATGAGAAGCAGTTTATTACAAAGCTCACACAGACCAACCTAAATCTCTGAGAAGGCTTTGTTTATTTTACCCTGGAATATTTTGTTCCACAACATCCTTGTGGCCCTAATACAATGTTATTCTTTATAAACTCCAGGGACTTCATGTTGAAAAGTTGAGTCTTGCCCTGTGATCCCGGAGCCGTTAGTACAGCAATGTGGACGTTTGACGAGAGCCCACACTCCACTAAAAGTCACCTTTTTTTTTTTTTTGACAGGCAGAGTGGACAGTGAGAGAGAGAGACAGAGAGAAAGGTCTTCCTTTTTGCCGTTGGTCCACCCTCCAATGGCCGCCATGGCCTGCATGCTGCTGCCGGTGCACCGCCCTGATCCGAAGGCAGGAGCCAGGTGCTTCTCCTGGTCTCCCATGGGGTGCAGGGCCCAAGCACTTGGGCCATCCTCCACTGCCTTCCCGAGCCACAGCAGAGAGCTGGCCCGGAAGAGTGGCAACCGGGAAAGAATCTGGCGCCCCTGACCAGGACTAGAACCCTATGTGCCAGCGCCACTAAGCAGAGGATTAGCCTAGTGAGCCGCGGCGCCGGCCTAAGGCACGTTTTGTCTATGCATTTTCACCCCATTTCCCTCTGGCATTGGTTACTGAAGACCACACCACAGTGTACCAGTGACTTAAAACATCATGGAAAATCTCAGGGAGACATATTCCACGCTGGGCCATTTCAAACAAGATATCCAACATTTGTGAGAACAAGCGAACTATTCTGTTGTCTTATGCCAAAAGCTAGCTTCTGGGGCTGGCACTGTGGTATATCTGATAAAGCTGCCACCTGCAATGCTGGCATCTCATAAGGGCAAAATCTCGTCTGCACCGTTTCCAGTCCAGTGCCCTGCTGATGCACCTGGGAAAGCAGTGGGAGATGGCCCACTGCACCCACGTTGCAACCATTTGAGGAATGAGTCAGCGGGTAGAGGACCTCTCTCTCTCTGTTTCTCCCTCTCTCTTTCTCTGTAACTCTGCTTTTCAAATAAATAAATCTTAAAAAAAAAACATGCTAGCATCTCCAGCAGTGATCTGTGCACATCTGAAAGCCAGGAGTGGATATCAGGTCTTTGTGGTGATGCGAGACTGGGTTCGCAGAGGTAGTGGATAAAGGGGCTGTTTGTGCTCAGATTCACAGAGAGGCAGTGCTCCAGCATCCTCTGCAAGGTAGTCACGGACATGACACATTTGCATGTTGCAATTTGGAGGAAATTTTGATTTATAAAACATCAATTGTGGGCTTAAGTATTATTTCTAGTTTTGTTTTGCTTTGTTTTAACAGTCTAAGCAAAGAAACCTTTAGATCTGGCAAAGACCGGACAACTGAGGCAGGCCCAGCACCATGGCTGTAGGCCAGAGGTCAGGACCAGGAGAATGAGCACCTAGCCTGGCTCTCTCTTGACAGGCATTGGATGCTCTGTGTACCAGCCGTGATGCCTCCTGACCAGTGGTGGACGCCTGCTCTGTGGGAGTCCCTCCACAGCCCTCCCTCCACTTACAGCTCCATTTCCTGTGCACAGCTCTGATATTAAATAAAAAACAAATGATAACGTGAAGTTTTGTGATAGCTTACTTGGTAGAAAAATCCGGTGCAACATGGAAAGGACTTGTCCATGTCTGTCTCACTCTGCGTGGACATACATTCGTTCTCTGCAGAAAATGTTCATGTCTGGTTTGGGCTGCTTTTCCACCCACATGATGCTGACTGTGCTTCTGATTTCTCACGTAGACTGGTTTCGCTCAGGTATTGTGTAATCTGCACGTGAGTGTTCAAGAATGTGCACACACTTTTCAGATCCTAGATCACCCAGCGGTTCCCTGCAGAGCGAGTCCAACCTACAGCCTGGGGGAGAAAAGCTGGAGCTGCAGGCCCCAGGGCCCCCATCCCCCATCTGCGGGCACTGCTCACAGTGCTGGCCATTGACCAGCAGTGCCGGGCAGGTTTACCCACGCCCAGTCCTTCTCAGTCAATTGCCTGTAACAACAGAGGCATTACACCGATGTGTCTACAGCTCAGAAACAGTAAATTCTCCATAAACAGAAAGTGTCAGCATCATAGAGGCTGCGGGGAGGGGACTTACTGACCCAGTGAGGGAAAGCAATCGCATGAATGCGGAACTGAAACCCATCTCCTGCTGAACACTGAGTGATAGCGCCACAGACCTCCTCTGGATGTTTAGAATGGAAGGGATTCGTTCTCAGTCCTCCACGAGCAAGGGTCCGGGTCCCAGCGCTCCACCCCAGTTCTCCCCGCCCACTGTCAGTGCTGGGTCATTCGGACCCATGCCCACAGTGGGCTGCGGCCCTGACCCAGGCCCCAGCCCAGTCCACTCGTGTGCCCCGGCCACTCCCACTGGGCTCCGGCTGTCTCCAGGCTTCGTGTCTCAGGGCCGCAGGGACCAGCCCAGGGTGGCAACCATAGGTTGGAAAACTATCAGGGTGGCGAAGCCTCATACAGGTTGTACCTGTATACCGGGATCCATTTCTCGGTAGAGGCAGTGAATCACGCACATTTCCACTCTACACACACTATCAAGGGGAGGCCTTCTGACTTAACCACTTCAAATGCTGGACCCGCGAGACGGGGATAGGGTCAGCTCCATTCTCGCAGGTGGTTCTGGAGGGGGTAGGGCCAGTACTATCCTCACAGGGGCCCAGGAGGGGGTTAGGGCCAGCTCCGTCCTCACAGGGGTCCAGCAGGGGATAGGGCCAGCTCCATCTTCAAAGGGGTCCAGGAGGGGGTTAGAGCCAGTGCCATCCTCACAGGTGGTCCTGGAGGAGTTAGGGCCAGCGCTGTCCTCACAGGGGTCCGGGGGGATAGAACCAGCTCCATCCTCACAGGGGTCCAGGGGGAATAGAGCCAGTGCTGTCCTCACAGGGGTCCAGGGGGAATAGAGCCAGTGCTGTCCTCACAGGGGTCCAGGAGGGGGATAGGGCCAGCTCCGTCCTCACAGGGGTCCAGGGGGAATAGAGCCAGCTCCGTCCTCACAGGGGTCCAGGGGGCATTAGAGCCAGCTCTGTCCTCACAGGGGTCCAGGAGGGGGATAGAGCCAGCTCCGTCCTCACAGGGGTCCAGGGGGGATAGGGCCAGCTCTGTCCTCACAGGTGCTGCACAGGCCGGCGGGGATGGTCGTCCTGTTCATTCTTCTTATTTCCAACATCAAGATTTAACATGAATTATTTCATAAAGAAATTGCCCACTGTTTTGTTTAAAAGGAACCTCTAGGAAGCCAGGCGTTGTTCTGCCGAGGGTCCTCACCGGAGCTCAGGCTGGAGACGAGAATGAGCCTGCGGGCTGCCTGGGGACAGGTTCTATGCAGACAGAAGGTGCTGTCCTCACCGGGTTAGCCGTGGTCACCAAACCAAACCAGGGGGAGGCGTCTCTGTTCTACTTTGTCTTGAACTTCAGGAAAGCCACTCTGCATTCCCAAGTCTGATCTCCCAGTCATGCAGGAACTCTAGCCTCTCTGCCCTTGGCTCGAGGGGCTTGTAGGGGACGTACCCCTGGGTGCTCTGTGAGGTAGGAGACATAACCCTGGGTGCTGTGTGAGGTAGGAGACGTACCCCTGGGTGCTGTGTGAGGTAGGGCATGCACTCCTGAGTGCTGTGTGAGGTAGGGGATGCACCCCTGGGTGCTGTGTGAGGTAGGGGATGCACCCCTGGGTGCTGTGTGAGGTAGGGGATGCACCCCTGGGTGCTGTGTGAGGTAGGAGACGTAACCCTGGGTGCTGTGTGAGGTAGGAGATGTAACCCTGGGTGCTGTGTGAGGTAGGGGATGCACCCCTGGGTGCTGTGTGAGGTAGGGCAGGCACCCCTGGGTGATGTGAGAGGTAGGAGAGGGCTCCCCAGGGTGCTGTGTGAGGTAGGGAAGGTCCTCTGGGTACTGGGTGAGGTAGGGAAGGTCCTCTGGGTGCTGGGTGAGGTAGGGAGGGTCCCCTGGGTGCTGTGTGAGGTAGGGGAGGGCACCCCTGGGCTCTTGGGTGGAGTAGGCGAGGGCTCCCCTGGGTGCTGTGTGAGGGTTGAGGAGGCAGGACCTGCAGCGGGGACAGCTTTGTTTGCGCACAGGGCTGGAGGAAGGCAGGGTGTCCATGAGGGTCTTCAATATGGTCCAGGGAATATGTGTTCTCTTCTGATTCTTTCTCCTTTTTTTTTTTTTTTTTTAAGTACTGTCCTGCTTCATTGTCCTGGGATCCAACTCTATTTCCTGAGAGAAGAAATAAGAAGAATAAGGAATATTTTCATAAAGGGCCCAGAGCTTCATCCTCTGTCCACCGTGGTCACGGTGTGGGGATCTTCAGACTGAGGGATCGAGCAGCCAGGGCTGCATGGGCTCAGGCACCCACTTCCGTGTCTGCTCACTTCTGTTGCAGCATGAACATTATTTAGTTTGGTCCCACACTGTGTTGTCAGGAGGAACTCCAAGAAATTAAAATTCACTGGAAATCATTGGCCAATCCCAATGGCATGGAGTAGACCCCTTCCCACAGGACAAGTTTGTGCGTGGTCCAGCTGCCACGTGGTGACTGGGGGGACGCTGCTCTGGCCACTCCTGGGGCTGGCACAGAACCTGGGGGAAGCCCCTCAGGCTGGGGCCTTTCACCGTGCTGGGCACTTGTGACCGTTGAACTTCTTATCCTACTCCCAGATCAATGACCCAGCCCCTGAGTATGGCACTTCTTCCCTCAGCTTCTTTTCCTTCATCCCACCCATCGGAAGTGAGAGTCGCCTCCAGTAGCTGACGTCTCGGCACCAGGCTCTGCCGAATGGGCTCCTTCTGAGATCTGCTCAGCAATAAAAAGTAAATTCTAGAGGCTTGAGAAAATGCTACTGAACACACAAGGAGCTGTCCCTTCCTGCACTATGGACAGTGCATCCCACGCTTAGACACGGAGAGGCAGGCAGTGTCAGGCCCATGTCTGCTAAGTTTCTTTTGGGAATAGAAGCCACACCTACAGACTGTTTAGACCAAGGAAGGGCCTCCTAGTTCTCAGTGCAGGCTCCTGGCACTATTTCCTTCTGCTCACGTTTGGGCTACCATAATGCTTACAACCTTTCTGAATACAAGAAGCAGTGGTTGTTTCAGAAGACCTTATTTTGTGTTAAATGCAGTAATATGGTTGTGTCGTTAAAAGACTTAATGAACTTCCATAATTGCCTAAACTAAATCCAGGGCGTAATTAACTGCTGGAGAACTCCTATTTCTTATCTTCCAAGTTAATTGTAATGTCACAATTTAATTGTATATTAAAGGCTTTCTGGTAGACCTCAGGATAAATTTGTAACTTGGAATTTTCTTTGCTCCCAGGTGTTCCCTTCAGGGCTTTTCCTGCTGGGCTCTGCAGTCAGAGGTGAGACACCTGCCCCTGCCTGATACAGACGTCCCGCATCCTTCCCTGCACGATCTGCCACAGTGTGGGTGTGGGGCTTACAGACCACCAGGTAGCTCGTGGCAGGAAATCAGGGTTGACTTTTGTTTGTTTTTAAGAGTTATGATCTCCAGTGTTCATCTGTAAGTTATAGATTTTAAAAGATTTATTTATTTTATTTGAAAGGCAGAGTTACACAGAGAGAGGAGGAGAGGCAGAGAGAGAGAGAGAGGTCTTCCTTCCACTGGTTCACTCCCCAATTGGCCACTATGGTCGGAGCTGCACAGATCAGAAGCCAGGGGCCTGGAGCTTCTTCCAGGTCTCGCACATGGGGTACAGGGGCCCACGGACTTGGGCCATCTTCTCTTGCTTTCCTAGGCCATAGCAGAGAGCTGATTTGGAAGTGGAACAGCTGGGTCTCGAACCAGTGCCTATATGGGATGTCAGCACTGCAGGCGGCAGCTTCACCCACTATGCCACAGGCCAGCACCTTTAGGTTGTATTTTTTGTGTGTAATTTGTTCTCTTTTACAACAAGACTCCTCAGTACTAGAAGATGAATATCATGTGCTTTCCTTATGTTAACCCTTATATTTGTTAAAGATATTAGAAATTATTTGTTTCAATTCATTTATAAAAAAAGAATCTGACTTGTTTGCTATTTCATTAATGATTGGTGTTGTCTTGTATTATTATTATTAGGTAAACTACTGCAAATCTTTTTTAAAAGCCTCAATTTTTTCAGTGTAGAATACCTTGGTTGAAAAAAGTGATTCATATTCCATTTTTTAAGATTCATTTTCTTTATTTGAAAAGACAGAGTTACAGAGAAAGGTAGAGAGAGAGAGAAAGAGGTCTTCCATCCACTGGTTCACTCCCCAGATTGCCACTTTGGCCGGAGCTACACCAATCCAAAGCCAGGAGCCAGGAGCTTCTTCCAGGTCTCCCATGTGAGCACAAGGACCCAAGCATTTGGGCCATCTTCCACTGCTATCCCAAGCCATAGCGGAGAGCTGGATCAGAAGAGGAGCAGCCAGGACTAGAACCGGTGCCCATATGAGATGCCGACGCTTCAGGCTAGGACTTTCACCCACTGCACCACCACGCAGGCCCCTCATATTCCATTAAGATCATCAGTACATTGAAAATTCTCAGAAGTCAGAACATTCAACTTTTCTGTATGCTTTTCGGTTTTTCTAGGGAATATGGAAACTGTGAACCACAGTAAAGACGGATCAGGTGTTCTCAAAGTGATCAGTTGTTGTGTGTAGCAGCACAGCAAGCACACGGGCATGGAGAGAACAAACAAGGTGGACCTGAGAGCAGAAGGACTCCTGCATGATGGGTCAGGCAGATCCTGGTCAGCTCTGCAGGTGGACTCTTGAAGGGTCAGGGAGAAGGGGCTGTCCGATTGCAGCCGGTTTCCTGGAGGGAGGGCAACCGGGAGAGAGAAGCTGTGAAAGAACAGGGAACCCAGACAGGAGGCCACCGGGATGCAGCTGAGACAGGCAGGCCTGTCCTCCAGCCCAGAGGTGGGGTTGGGAGAGGTCATCCGATATGGGGCAGAATTTGCTGATGACCTGAGTTGGGAAATGAAAATAAACTGCAAAGTCACTACTGGCCCCAACAAGGAGTGTTGACAAGGAGTGTTAACACTTGTGCTCTGCTAGAGGATGGCTGCAGAGCTGAGTTGAGGAAGAGATGCAGAAATGGAAAATTTAATCTGGACGTGGTAAGATTCTTGGTAAAGGATCCTGGGGCCAGCACTGTGGCATAGCGGGTTAAGCCACTGCCTGCAGTGCTGACATCCCAAATGGCACCAGTTTGAGTCCTGGCTGCTCCATTTCTGATCCAATCCCTGCCAATGCACCTGGGAATGCAGTGTAGGATGGCCCACGTGCTTGGGCCCCTGTACCCATGTCAGAAACCCAGGGAAACTCCTGGCTCCCGGCTTCTGCCTAGCTCACCCTTGGCTGCTGTTGTTGCCATTTGGGGATTGAACCAGCTGATGGAAGACCTCTCTCTCTGTCTCTCCCTTTTTCTCTCTGTAAGTCAGCCTTTCAAATAAATGAAATAAGAACTTTCAATCCTACAGCTAAAGATTTTACATTCTTCTCAGCAGTACATGGAAGCTTCTCTAGGATTGACCACATACTAGGCCATAAAGCAAGTCTCAGCAAATTCAAAAGAATTAGAATCATACCATGCAGCTTCTCAGACCATAAAGGAATGAAGTTGGAAATTAGCAACTCAGGAATCCCTAGAGCATACGCAAACACATGGAGATTGAACAACATGCTCCTGAATGAACAATGGGTCATAGAAGAAATCAAAAGAGAAATCAAAAACTTTCTGGAAGTAAATGAGGATAACAGCACAACATACCAAAACTTATGGGACGCAGCAAAAGCAGTGTTAAGAGGAAAGTTTATATCAATAGGTGCCTACATCAAGAAATTGGAAAGACACCAAATAGATGAGCTTTCAATTCACCTCAAGGATCTAGAAAACCTACAGCAAACCAGACCCAAATCTAGTAGGAGAAGAGAAATAATTAAAATCAGAGAAGAAATCAACAGGATTGAATCAAGAAAAACATTACAAAAAATCAGCCAAACGAGGAGCTGGTTTTTTGAAAAAATAAACAAAATTGACACCCCATTGGCCCAACTAACTAAAAAAAAGAAGAGAAAAGACCCAAATCAATAAAATCAGAGATGAAAAAGGAAACGTAACAACAGACACCACAGAAATAAAAAGAATCATCAGAAATTACTACAAGGACTTGTATGCCAGCAAACAGGGAAACCTATCAGAAATGGATAGATTCCTGGACACATGCAACCTACCTAAATTGAACCAGGAAGACATCGAAAACCTAAACAGACCCATAACTGAGACAGAAATTGAAACAGTAATAAAGGCCCTCCCAACAAAGAAAAGCCCAGGACCAGATGGATTCACTGCTGAATTCTACCAGACGTTTAAAGAAGAACTAACTCCAATTCTTCTCAAACTATTCAGAATAATCGAAGAAGAGGGAGTCCTCCCAAATTCTTTCTATGAAGCCAGCATCACCTTAATTCCTAAGCCAGAAAAAGATGCAGCACTGAAAGAGAATTACAGACCAATATCCCTGATGAACATAGATGCAAAAATCCTCAATAAAATTCTCGCCAATAGAATGCAACAACACATCAGAAAGATCATCCACCCAGACCAAGTGGGATTTATCCCTGGTATGCAGGGATGGTTTAATGTGTGCAAGACAATCAATGTGATACACCACATTAACAGACTGCAGAAGAAAAACCATATGATTATCTCAATAGATGCCGAGAAAGCATTTGATAAAATACAACACCCGTTCATGATGAAAACTCTAAGCAAACTGGGTTTGGAAGGAACATTCCTCAATACAATCAAAGCAATCTATGAAAAACCCACAGCCAACATCCTATTGAATGGGGAAAAGTTGGAAGCATTTCCACTGAGATCTGGTACCAGACAGGGATGCCCACTCTCACCACTGCTATTCAATATAGTTCTGGAGGTTTTTTTAAAAAGATCTTTTGCAGATGGCAAGTAAGGAGGTCAAGCAAGCAGTGGACACAGGTGGGGCCAGAGCCGCCTGTCAGGAGCAAGTGCTGCTGAGGCTGTGGATGCTCCAGGAAAACGTGGCCGGGAGCAGAGGAACAAGGACCTAAAGTGCTCTGTGTGTTGCTCATTCACGGCTTCTCCTGGTGCTTTTGTGAACTGCATTGTCTCCATCCCATGTGCATTCTAGTTGCAGGGAGATGATAAAGTCAACTTCTACTCCAGTTTTTAACAAGTGCTTTGTTTTGATTCACAGTGATCTGATTTAATGCTGCACTTCAGATTACCCAAGCTTTAGGTTGACTTTGCTTGTATTTCTCTCACGTTTGCTAAGTAAAAGTCAATCTTAACTTTGATTCAGAGAGAATTTCTTTTAAAAGATTACTGTAATAAGAGGAGGAAGGTAATGGAAATAGGGGAGAACTACCCAACTATGAGATCTGTGTTAAAAAATGAAGCAAAAAGGACTTTTCTTTCTGCACGTGGGGGTTTGTATGAGCAGTGGTGTGACAGGTAAGTGATATGGCTGACAGGTAAGTGGTGTGTCTGACAGGTAAGTGGTATGGCTGACAGGTAGGTGGTGTGGCTGACAGGTAAGTGAAATGGCTGACAGGTAAGTGGTGTGTCTGACAGGTAAGTGATATGGCTGACAGGTAAGTGGTGTGACTGACAGGTAGGTGGTGTGGCTGACAGGTAGGTGGTGTGTCTGACAGGTAAGTGGTGTAACTGACAGGTAAGTAGTGTGAATGACAGGGAAGTGGTGTGGCTGACAGGTAGGTGGTGTGACTGACAGGGAAGTGATATGGCTGACAGGTAGGTGGTGTGGCTGACAGGTAGTGGTGTGGCTGACAGGTATGTGGTGTGGCTGACAGGTAAGTGGTATGGCTAACAGGGAAGTGGTGTGGCTGACAGGTAGGTGGTGTGGCTGACAGGTAGGTGGTGTGGCTGACAGGGAAGTGGTGTGGCTGACAGGTAAGTGGTGTGAATGACAGGTAGGTGGTGTGACTGACAGGTAAGTGGTGTGGCTGACAGGTAAGTGGTGTGGCTGACAGGTAGGTGGTGTGACTGACAGGTAAGTAGTATGGCTGACAGGTAGGTGGTGTGTCTGACAGGTAAGTGGTGTGACTGACAGGTAGGTGGTGTGGCTGACAGGTAGGTGGTGTGACTGACAGGGAAGTGGTGTGGCTGACAGGTAAGTGGTGTGACTGACAGGTAGGTGGTGTAGCTGACAGGTAAGTGATGTGGCTGACAGGTAGGTGGTGTGTCTGACAGGTAAGTGGTGTGAATGACAGGTAGGTGGTGTGGCTGACAGGTAAATGGTGTAACTGACAGGTAAGTGGTGTGACTGACAGGTAAGTGGTGTGACTGACAGGGAAGTGGTGTGGCTGAAGGTAGGTGGTGTGACTGACAGGTAGGTGGTGTGGCTGACAGGTAAGTGATGTGGCTGACAGGTAAGTGGTGTGGCAAGCAAGGTGGTCAGGGTACTGTTTTGGGGGGTGAGTTGATTTTTGGGGGGTCCCAAAGAGGGGTTGCTCTACTTTCTGCTGCTGTGCAGGCTCAAGGGAGGTCCAAGAACAGGGCGTTAGCGGGGGGGGTGAGTCATGACTGGGGCTTGGTTGGGTCAAATGAGGAGGTGCTGTGTCCAGGATGCAGGAGACCAAAGCATGGGCACTCCACAGCCTGGACCTGGCCTGACACACAGGAGATTATACTTCTGACCTGTGGGCACGGGGCCCTTGGCAGTGAGTTGGACATGGGATGGGGCCTTCTAATCCATGGCTATCTCCAGGGGCCCCGACACCGGTGACATCCAACACCAGCAACATCAACACCAAACCAATTTCTTCATACTTTTTTTTTTTTTTTTGCTTTTTCATCTTTATTCTGGGAGAAAGCTCTGGAGATGATTCTGGACACTGATGATTGTTTTTTATGCCATTCAATCTTCTATCTTATTCAGTTCCAAGTAACAATTTCAAGTTTGCTACTATACTTTCTTTTTCCTTGAAATTTTTGCAGTCATGTCCTGAGAGATTTCTCCATTTGTCTCATCCTATTTTAGGCATGTGTCCTAGACACGTTTTCATGGAAGCTTTGTCTTGTGTCCTTTTGCATGTACTGGGACTCTTAGTAAATTTTGTTCTCATTTTTCTAGGAAGCTTTCGGAGCTACGACACTCCTTTGACTTTTCATGGTGAATCCTGGATTTCTGTTGTGTCTTATAAATCCTCTGTGTTTTCTTAAAGCGATTATTATGGTCAGATTTTCCCTTCATTTGGTCTGTAATGACAATGGCTATGTATTCAGTATCTTTTTTAAAGATTTATTTATTTATTTGAAAGAGTTACACAGAGAGAGGAGAGGCAGAGAGAGGGTGGGGGGACTTCCATCCACTGGTTCCCTCCCCAGTTGGCCACTATGGCCAGAGCTAGGCCTATCTGAAGCCAGGAGCCAGGAGCTTCTTCTGAGTCTCCCATGTGGGTGCAGGGGCCCAAGAACTTGGGCCATCCTCTACTGCTTTCCCAGGCCATAGCAAAGAGCTGGGTTAGAAGTGGAGTAGCTGGGTCTCGAACCGGCACCCATATGGGATGCCAGCGCTTCAGGCCATGGCATTAACCTGCCCACATATTCAGTATTGGTCGCCATCACTGAAGGGAGGAGCTGAGTGGGGGCACACACCTCAGCCTCATCATGGCCCCTGCCCTCCTGGCTCACGGCTTCCCTTGTCCTCAGTCCTCTGACACTCAGACTCTGGCGCACGGCCAATGTGGAGACTCTTCAGTTACTGATTCCCTTCCCTGTGCTCTCCACTGACACGCTGTCTGTGGAATTCCTGACACGGAAGCCTCTTTCTGCGTTGTGCACCACCTGGCTTCACGCCGCCAACTTTGCACCTGTAGGTTTGACAGGCGGAGACGGTGAGCAGCAGACCTCTGGGAAGCAACTTCTCCCGGCACACAGCACATCGTCCTGGGGCAGTCGCTCTGCTTCCTCTGCTTCTACCCACCTTGTTACAGGGCTGGGTTCCGTCCAGATCCATGCATCAGGTTAAATCTGATCTTCATCCCTTGGGTTGTGCAGTCTCTTCAGGTTATTCTCAGTTACCCACTTTGCACAGCACTTTCTCATCTCTCTTAAGGGAATCTGCAGGCTGCTGGGGAGGAGGGGAGGCAGGAGCCACATCTGAGGGAACTGGGTGGGGCTGTTGGCCACACACCATTTGTGCCGAAAACCCAGTGTTCTCACTCTGATGCCAAAGGAAGCAGAAGCCAACCTGGGTGATAATCCCGACTCAGCCCTATGGATGCCTCCAGTCAGCCCAGATGAGGATCGTGGCAACTGGGACTTTTATTTTTCTGTACTGAGATATTATCTGAGGGCAAATTAAGAAACATAAAGAATGTGCTTGAACAGCTTTTAGGACTGTGTAATGTACTACAGTAACAGCATGCTCAGCTTGCATCTCGCTCAACCTCAAGTAGAAGAATTGCGGGGATTCATACAGCACACAAGCAAAGGAATAAACTTTCAGAAAAATCAGCACATGAAAGCTTTCACAGCAACTTCTGAACTTTCTGGCCGCGTGGGAACTCGGTCTTGCTGTCTGCATCTTGTCTCTTTGAAGACCATCTCCACAGGGTTTCCCTGTCAGATGTTCTAGCCCTACACCGCGTACTGGCATCTAAATCACTCAGCTGAAATAAAACGCTTTCAAGGCACATAGTAGATATTGTGGCTGAATGTTCTAAAAGCATTTCTGGGTTGCAGTTTGCATGGGATACGTGTAATACAATTATTGTTATGCAATTAAATCGGGTGAGTAAAATTAATTTGATATGGATTTAATGACCATATTTTAAATCATTAGTGTATACTCTTCCACATGTTTTTGATATCAAGACAACTATCAGATTAATAGTTAGCCATACCCTAATTTGTTTTTTCTAATCATGTATGCATTATAAATTAATAAAAGTTCTAATTGGTTTGGTATCTACATAGAAGTTGAATATTTAAGGGATGCCAAGATGCTAAATAGTCAACTTTTTAGGATTTATTTTAAAAACCACCCCTGTAGGAGAGGCTGACTTCTGGTGGTGAGTTTTAGCTAAAGACTTCCCAAAACTTAAGCTGTAGCAATCCCTGCGGAGTGTTCCCCTTTAAACTCTATCTCACTTTGCTTTTATTTCCATAGTAACAGCTAGCACAGGAGTGCTCCAACCATTCTGCCAGTTAAGACCCAGTGCTGGCCTACAGCACACACTGACAGTTTTCTGTCAAGTCATCCTGATGCACACAATGCTGGCCTACAAGTGCAGAGTGACTCAGCTTTCTGCCAGCTCATCCTGGTACACACAGTGACTCAGCTTTCTCTCAGTACATGCAGATGCACACAGTGACTCAGCTTTCTGCCAGCTCCTCCAGGTGCACACAGTGACTCAGCTTTCTCTCAGTACATGCAGATGCACACAGTGACTCAGCTTTCTGTCAGCTTGTACTGGCGCACACAGTGACTCAGCTTTCTGTCAGCTTGTACTGGCGCACAGTGCTGGCCTCCAATAGGAACTGAATGTCTTCATCACAGTTTCTCTCCTTTTGTAATTTCAAATAGCGCCACATTAAAAATTTAACAGTTCAGCCCATTTGTTATATCAGGTAATTACATTTTTCAAGTTTGATAATCCTTCTGTATATATTTAATATGGAGCATCTCTTAGTCAAGGTAAGTATCTTTCATTTAATCTTTGCCTGTATCCTCTACCTTCGAAGGTTAATAGCTTTTACAAGCTTACTTAAGGTAGGATTCTTGCACCCTAGCAATCATGTTTAGTGAGGAAAAATCCATGAGCAACAATGTTTTTAAAGTAACATATTTAGATGGAGTCTTCACAAATTATGAGTGATTTATAAGAGAGAGAAAACCAGGTTTGAATCAGGAAGAAACCTCCATGTGATTGAGCATTTTCAGAAAGAAAAGTTAGGGGAAGCTATTTAGGAAGAACAGAGTCACAGAGGACAGAGCTGGACAAGGCCTCAGTATCCAGGACAAGCAGGTAGTTTAAGACATCGAAAGAGGAGGACAGGTGACACGTGAGGTTCTGAAAATAAGTCAGCATATGCAATTACATGAAAATACAGTTGTGAGAGTTACGCTACCTTAAAGGTAAGAGCTTATCTGAATTTAGCCATCAGAAGCCAACACATTCTCAAAGAAAGGAATCTCGACATTTCAACGTGTGTTTGGGAAAAATGAGAATGGCAAGAGCATTCAAGGGAAGGGCGGACACAGAAGTGCACCCGGAACAGCTACGTGGTTCACTGGGAAGCAGAAGTGGCCAAGACTCTGTGCTCCACACAGTGTGAAGAGCCGGGAGGGGGCAAGGATGCTCCAGGCATGGGTGCACGGAGGAGTGGAGGATGAAGTCACACCAGCGCTGGGTGTGGATGGAGTCGCACCAGCGCTGGGCTTGTGTCTGCCTCTGGCAGAGGTAGGAAAGTGCGGAGCAGAGGTCAGGGCGTGGCGTGTGGAAAAGCTCACTATTCTACTCTAATGCCCAGGTGGCCTGGGGATTTTTTAATCCATCACAAGTTCTGCTGTCTGATATTAGCTACCACAGGGCTGTTTGTGGTGTCCAGGTTTGTTTGTTTGTGTCGGATACAGCAAGGTGCACAGACCCAGAATGTGCCGTCTTGGAGGAAGAGGTTAGCTTCTCCCTGGGGTCGTCTGGAAGGAGCAGAGGCACAGGGCATGGGAGAGGAATGCAGGCAGGAGTCAATATCGTGGTTTCCTGGGGAGAAATGGACAAGCAACAGAAACACGTTAGGGCTCAATAGTGTAACTGATTCCAAGTGATTCCGGCAGGTTCTGAGCTGTGAAGTTGGTCCCTGCTGACTGGCACCTGGCCCTGGCATCCCAGAGTTGGGAAGCCCAGAAAGGGGGCTGTTTATGCACCTGTCGGTCGGCCTCCTCAAGGGGTGCTCCTGTGAAAGCTGCTTACTGTCTCCAGGAATTAGCGAACGCTGGAAGGGCGCCCCTCCCAGTTCAATAAGCACCAGATGCCAGGCCTTAGGGAGTGTTAGCACGAAGAAGAAACAGTTACTGGGCAGCACCTGAGAAGACACAGTCAATGGAGCACACCAGGGAGAGCTTGAACGCAGAGTGGAAAGCAGTCTGCTGAGTGGCAGCAGGCTTGCAGCAGGCGGAGAGAGGAGCCAGAGGCGGGGTGGGGAGGCCGAGTCAGGCTCCCCAGCGTGGACCCTGGCCGGGAAGGATGACAGTCGTCAGTTTCACCTGCAGATTTCAGCTACAGGGACAAAGGGTCTTCAAAATGTTCATGCAGAAGGTAATCACAAAAAACCACACGTGGATCTCAAAATAAGCTTCTCTTTTCATCTCACTTTACATGAACCTTGTGAAGAACCCTCGTACCTGCTTTCGCAGTTATATCAAAAGTGAAGACAGAAAATCAACCAAAGGTGGGAGACACAGTAAAAAGGGTAGTTTTTTAAATTTGTTCTGCATTTCTGTTCTTCAGAGAATAATTTTAGATTTCATGAAAGGAGTCAAACAATAATTCAGTATTTTAGGTATCTCTAGAATTAAGTGACCTTGGAAATAATAAATCTGGTACACACAGATCTGTGTAGAGTTCCTCACATTTGCCTTTAATGGTATCTGATGAAATTGATAAACTTTGTTAAAAAACTATTTATTTATTTATTTTAAAGACAGAGTTACAGAGAGGCTGAGACAGAGAGAGAGAAAGAAAGAGAGAGAGAGAATCTTCCATTTGCTGGTTCATTCCCCAAGTGGCCACAATGGTCAGAGTTGGGCCAATCTGAAGCCAGAAGCCAGGAGCTTCCTCTGGGTCTCCCACACAGGTGCAGGGGCCCAAGCACTTGGCCCATCTTCCACTGCTTTACCAGACCATAGCAGAGAGCTGGATCAGAAGTGGAGCAGCCAGGACTGGAACTGACGCCCACATGGATACCGGCATTGCAGGCAGCAGCTTTACCTGCTAAGCCACAGCACTGGCCCAACAAACTCTTAAGTAAATACATGTCTGGGATTTGTTAACCTTCAAAATCTGGCTATTTTGTTCTAATAACTCAGAAAGTTAACACTTCAAAATATCTCCTTCTATAATTTGTGTACAGGACAGATGCATGGGAAAGAATTTTTCAATAAACAATATCTGGTTTTGGAAACAATTCACAGATGATTGAAATAAGATGTGATAGTGACGTTTGAACTGACAATTCAGATTGAGTTTTTGTATTTGAACTCAGGACCAAGTGCACACTTCAGGTTCACAATCATTAAGGAAGAGGATTGAAAGACGGTCATAACAACACACATTTACTCTTCTATTTCCAAAAATTCTCAATATAGATTTTAAGGAATAGAAAAACGGTACCAAAGCATATAGGGTAACAATAACCTAGTGCTGGAAGTGTCTAGTACACCCTGCTGAACACACTCACCAGGGGACCAGTTACAGCCCCAGGACCCCCTGCTGAGCACACCCCCAGGGCGTCCAGTTACAGCCCCAGGACCCCCTGCTGAACCACCCCCGGCGGGGGGGAGGGGGGTCCAGTTACAGCGGCACAACCGGGGATGGCAGTGCTCAAACTCTCTTTTACCTCTTATTAACAAAGCACCAAAAACCCTGCAAAAGGAGGCCAAAGAAGTGCAGTAGTTTTTAAAGCTGAGATATTGCCGCAGCGACTGTGTTTGAGAACGGCTGGGTTCCAGGTCCCCCCCATGAGGCCTGTCTGTGTCCAGATGCAAGGAGCCGGGTAGGCAGGAAAGGAGCCGGCAGCTGAGAGCGGACCCTGCCGGGGCCAAAGCTGCTGCCTTGGTCGCGTGAGGTTTCCAGCCCTGGATTTCTCCACACACTGCAGAGGGAGCAGAGCCCACGCCTTCCTCCACAGCTGCCCTGGTGCGGGGCGGGGTAAGGAGGGATCTGGCTTCTCTAACACCAGCAAGCGTCTCCCTGCCTGCCTACCACGGGAAATCTCACGGGCCACGGCTGTCCCTCACAGAGTGACCTCCACCAGGGCACAGGCAGCCCCAGCTGGGCTGAACCTCCCCGGCAGGTGCAGACCGTGGGTGTCTGTCTCACGGGGACTGGGAAACCCAATCAAAAGCAGCTTCCGATCATATTCTGGACTCTCCTCCTTGCCTTCTCGAGAATTCAACTTTCTCCTGTTTTCCCCTCAGGGAGCACACATTGAAGAGGTTCCTTCCTTTAGTGTTTGAGGTAAAAATGTGTTAGTTCAGGAAAGTGAAAGGGTGATAAAGCCGTCCCTGATGTGACAGACCAAACAGCCACACGCACACTGCACTTAAATTGCACGTGAGAACGTCCCTGCTGTCATTGGAACCAATGAAGAGACAGAACAGATCCAATATGCTAATGGTGGTTAGGTAATTGCCCAAATATCCCAGTGCCACGCAGGTCCTCTTACTGAAACTGGAGCTTGTCCTGACTCATGGTCCAGTGGCCATGGGCCAGCAGGAGCCAGGCAGAAGCAGTAGCTGAGGTAGACACAACCCTGTGCCGGTGGCCCCAGCCTGCACTGCACCACGGTGACCACAGTTTGCCCTCTGGGCTTCATCAGGGGCTTTGGACAACACATTAGGAAATCAGAGTTCTAATGAACAACACACTACTGCTCGAGAGGGAGGCAAAAGGCTGTGTTTTCACTTCTCTGCCGTGTGCCTGAGGCACCTGGACACGCACGTACGGTGCTGACACTTTGGGGTTTGCGTGTCTTGACTCCTTCCATCTTGCAATAAAGCGCCTCTGGGAGCTCAGAACACAGCATCTGGAACTTGCCCCCGGCATCCCTACCCCACCCCAAGACTGGCACATGCTCAAACCCCTTACATAAAGTGACATCGCGTCCGTTTGATGCAAGCCACGCACAGCCCTCTGTGGACCGTAAGTCGTCTCCGCTGTGGAGGAATTCTCTGGTCCCCAGGACCCCCAGCGCTCTGCACACCAGGCAGGAAGTTCAGCCGCCTTTGCAGGCATGAAGAGAACACAGGCCTGGGGCAGGTCCACTCCTGGGAAATACAACAGACATTTTCTCTGTGGCCTTCCTTTTGGGGGTGGGGAAGGCAACTTCAGCTACTTTGAGATTCATAAGAATTATGCTTTTCTAAAAATTTTATTGAAAGTTTACAAATTTCATGTATTTCATGTAAACATTTAGGAGCATGGCGATACTTCCTACCCCACCCTCCCTCCCGCCCATGTGCCTACCTATCCTCTTCCTCCCTCTCTTATTCCCTCTCTTAATTTTTATAAAGATCTACTTTCAGTTAACTTTACAGTCATAAGATGAACCCTACACTAAGTAAAGAGCTCAGGATATACTATAGAAGAAAAAAAAAAAAAACACTGTTCCTCAACAGTAGAGACAAGGACTGTTAAAATTCACAGAAACTCAAAACGTCCGTTTACTCCTATACATTACATTTTTGGTATCTGTTAGTTAACCACAGATTAGGGAAAACACAGGTATTTGTCTTTTAGGGACTGGCTTATTTCACTACATTTAATGGTTTCCAGTTGCATCCACTTGTTGCAAAAGACAGGATTTCATTCTTTTTTATGGCTGAGCAGTAGTCCATGGTGTATATATACCATACCAGTCTTCAGCTGCTAGGGTCACTTTCAGATTTATTTTTAGATAGTTTCATGTAACCTCCTTGGAAATAACTTTTAACTCTGAGTGGCATCAAAGAGGTTTATCACATTTTTATTGTGAGGCATGGATTTTTAGAAGCAGGGATGATAAATATCAAGCACTCTTGGTTCTCCGATACCCTCATGTAAATTGGCACCTGGCGCACATACATCCATTTGCTGCAGTGTGACATCGGGATGAGCTGTGGCAAGGCCACCGTCACTCACAAGGGGAAGGCAAGTGAGCCGTGTCACTGGAGACAACCCTACATGGACAGGGCATTAGTTTGTTTTATGCCTCACTGCAGAATGGTACAACAGGAGGGACATTTACTCTCATCTACTCTAACATTTTTATTTTAAAGATGAGGAAATGAAGTTCGGAGAAATCATATTGTTTGCCAAAAGTTACAGAAGGGGTTAATTCCCGTCTTCCATCAGTGCAGATCTGTGTGGAGCTAGCATTCATTTTCCCACAAGAGGGGCATGTGCAGGACCAGTTTACCAGCCCCAGAGAACAGAGCAGTGTGTAGACACGGAGGAGGCCATAGCAGATCGGGATGCTTGCAGACTCATTCTCTGTCGTCTATGGCTGGTTCTCATTCTCTCCCTCCCTCCCTCCCTTCCTCCTTCCACTCCTTCCTCCTTCCCTCTTCTTCTTCCCTTCCTTCCCTCTTTCTCTCACTTGTTCATTCACTCTCTTTTCCTCATTTTTTTTGGTTATGGTCACCGAGGATTTGAGTTGACAAATGTAGTCAAGCACATGCAAATACGCGGTTCCTCCAGGTCCCAATTGCAGCTGTTATTCTTTTCGTTATAATTACATCAGCATGCTAACATGCTTATTTTAGTTCAAAATGTATGCAGTTATTCTAATCTTTAGGTTAAGCATCTCTAAGCATTTCTGGACTTTGTTCCCAGAAAAGGGAAACATGGGTAACTCATACCAATTTTCTGAATCAGGAAAACCAGAAACCTTGAAAATAAACACAAAACCATCCCAGCCACGTTTGGAAGCCGCGGAGCTGGGGCCTCACTGGCCACAGCGTGGGGAAGGGCTAGGAGGAGGCACGGGGCAGCCTGCCTTGCTGCCGTCTGGGTGAGGGATTTTGCTCTTCCCAGAGTGGCAGAAAACTTCCCCTGGGCCATCTCTGGAGGCCCAGAGGGAAGAGGCCAGGACCCAGAGCCTGCCCAGCCTGGGAAAGCCTTGACTCAAGGATCTCCCACAGTATCTTCGGGAGGAAGGGTGGCCCTGCAAGGCCGCAGCTCAGCCCCTGGGATTCTGGGTTCCTGGCCACCTCAGAGACTGATGGAAAACAAAGCAAGGAGCAAAAGCCATCCTGGGTTTCAAGTTATTCCTACAAACTAGTTTGGAGCTACAATGTCTGTTATACAATGTATCCACCCAAAACAATGGACGGAGTGGGACAGCAACAAGGAAAGAAGAGGAAAGCCAGAAGCAGTGAAACAGAGACTGAAAATCAACCTTCAGGACTTCACAAGAAGGTTGTGAAACACAGATTTAAGATATATTTGCTTAAAGAATTAAGTACAAGATTGATGTTAGAAGACAGTTAAAAAACCTATGAAATAGCAAAATAGTACAATGGAAATGAAATCATTAAATTTAAGAACTAATATAGGAGCCAGCACTGAGGCATAGCAGGTAAAGCTGCCACCTGCAGTGTCAGCATCCCATATGGGTGCCAGTTTCAGTCCCAGCTGCTCGACTTCTGATACAGCTCTCTGCTACAGCCTGAGAAAGCAGTAGAAGATGGCCCAAGTGCTTGGGCACCTGAACCTGCATGGAAGACCTGGAAGAGGCTCCTGGTTTGTGGCTTCACATCAGCACAGCTCCAGCTGTTGTGGCCATCTGGGGAGTGAACCAGAGGATGGAAGATCCCTCTCTCTCTCTCTCTCTCTCTCTGCCTTTGCCTCTGTAACTCTGCCTTTGGAAGAAATAAATAAATCTTTAAAGAAAGATCAATGCATAAATTTCACAGCAGCATTGACACAATTGAAGTAATAGTAAATTGGAAAATGTGTGAGAAGATGGCTCGTATCGTAGTTTAATGATAGAAAAAATTTGAAAGAATGAGAGAGAGAAGTGAGGAAGGGTGTTAAGAATTGTAACGTGCATTTTGCTGGAGTCCTAGAAAAAGGAGAGAGACCACAAGACTGAGGCAAATCTTGGAAATACAAGAGCTGCTTACTTTCTAACGTTGGAGAGTGACAGAAAATCGAATATCACCCAGAACTATGAGCAGCTGGCTAAAATTGTGAATAAATGGAAACTTAGACAGTAATACAGAAGTGGTAGAAAAGAGGAAGAGAGCATCTAAGTAAGTAATCAGAGAAAACAAAAGATTACCTTCAGATTTAAAGTAAAGTGGCAATTGTCTTTTGACAGGTAGAAATTAAATAAAATGGAAGGATATCCATGATGATCTGGGAGGAAGACGCCTGCCCACGGCTCTATTGGAGGTCACTACATCCTTTAATGACACAGAAGAAGTTTAAACAATGACATTTCAGACTAATGAGAACTAACAGAATTCATCACGACCTGAATCATATGAAAAGAAATGCATTGTGAACGGAAAAAATGACCAAGTGGAAGAACGGAGACATTTGGAAGAAATGAATAGAATTACACAATTCAAAAGGCAGAGTTCAATGAGAAGGGAACAAGAGAAGCCATGTTTCTGAGAGGGCACACACACACACACACACTTCAGGACAGAAGCTCGTTCCCTCTTCCTCACGCAGAACATATCTGGGGGATTCATGTATAGAATATGTAAAGCAGACTGAGGCTTCGTAAGACAAATGATATAATGGAAAAGCTGGCAACTATTTAAGCGGGCATTCCATCAGAGACACACCAACAGCTAATGTGCACATGAAAACATGTCATTAGTCATCAAGGAACTGGGATTAACAGTAGCAATGATGTGTACGAGGAAGGCCAATATTTAAGAGACCAATCAGGGAGCAGGCATTTAGCCTCGCTGTTAAGATGCCGTGAAGACACCACATCAGCAGACCTGGGTGTGGTTCCTGCTCCCGCTCCTGACTCCGCTTCCGACCAGTGCAGCTCCAAGAGGCAGCAGTGATTGCTCAGGTAATCAGGCTTGGGTTGAGTTCCTGCCCCCCAAGCCCCAGCTTCAGCCTCAAGGCAGCACTGGCCCTTCCGGGAATTTGGAGAGTGAACCAGTGGACGCAAGCTAGCATGCCCCGTCTGCCTCTCAAATAAGCAGGACTAACCATACTGCGTAGGATAAGCAGGCGAAGCAACGAAAACCCTCAGAAAGCTGGTGGGAGTTTACAAATGAGACACCTATTGACAGTTTCCTTAAACGCTGGGTATCAATACAGTCAGTTCCGCTGTGAGGAAGTTTAAAATACCACAGTGCAGTGGTGGGGGCTGTGGCACAGCGGGTAAGCCAACGCTAGTGGTGGCTCTTGTGGCATCCACAAGAAGTCTCCAACTTCCGCCAGCCTCCGGCTAAGATGTCTGGGCAGACGGCAAATGACAGACCAAGTACTTGTGCTCCTGCTGACCGCTTGGGAGACCTGGAGGGAACTCCAGGTGCCTGGCTTCAGCCTGGCCCAGTCCTGGCGGATGTGGTATTCTGGAGAGTGAATCAGCTTATGGAGGATTTCTCTTTTTTTTAAGATTTATTTATTTATTTGAAAGTCAGAGTTACACAGAGAGAGGAGAGGCGGGGTGGGGGGGTTGTCTTCCATCCTCTGGTTCACTCCCCAATCAGCCGCAATAGCTGGAGCTGCGCTGATCTGAAGCCAGGAGTCAGGAGCTTCTTCCAGGTCTCCCATGTGGGTACAGGGGCCCAAGGACTTGGGCCATTAGAAGATTTCTCTCTCTCTCTCTCTCTCTCTCTCTCTCTCTCTCTCTCTCGTGTGTATATGTGTGCGTGTGTCTTTACATCTCTCTGTCACTCTACTTTTCAAATAAAATATTCAATAAATATTTTTACAAAGAAGTATGAGTTACAACAAATCGAGGAAGTGGCAGGTATTTGGCTAGGAGTTACGATGCTCACCCTCGTTATCAGAGCACCTGGGTTCCTTTACTTGATCTGGTGTCTGACTCCAGCATTCCTGCGATGCAGACCCTGGGGAGGCAGCGGAGAGGGTTCAAGTGCTGGGGTCTCTGACACCCATGTAGGAAGCCTGAGCTGAGTAATCTGGTCCTGGCTTGGCTGTCATCACTGAGCACATCTGGGTTTAGCCAGTGGGTGGGAGCTCTCTATCTGTCTCTCTAGCTCTCTGCCTCTCAAGTAAATAAAAATTTAACATTTACAGCACAAAGTAGGGACTTCAAAATCCCCAACAAAAAGAATCATATATAGTCTTAAAAGGTACTTGGGTTAAAATCCTGCATATTGATTTTCCTGACAATTTAACTTCACGTAATTGATTGACAACTCAGTAATATGGATAACTTTAAGGTACACTTAAAATTTTCTCATAACTCAGTGATAACCATCACTACAATTAAAAAACAACTGAAGGCCTTGAGCACACGCTTCTCCAGAGAAGGCACACACACGCCTGATAGTCTCAGGACAAAATGCGCTGCACCACTATTCATTAGGGAAATCAAGTCAAAGCCATGGGCAGAACTCATTCACGCCTTTACCATGACAGTAATTCAGAGAAGAAAATACGAAGAGCAGCATGGGTGTGGAAACCCAGGGTTGATGTGAGCCTGCGTCGCCTCCCAGGAAACGATGGAGCTGTCATGTGCACATCGGGGTGCACACAGAAAGCAGGGCCTGTTACCCTCATGTCAAATAGCATGTTAGGTGTATGTTAACAAGGTAAAGATTCTCTTAAACCCCTTTACTTCTTGACAAAATGCTGTCCCTGTGTGTGCTGTCCGACGTTGATGTCGGTGACGCTTCTGCTGCCTGGCGCTGAACTCCCCGCACCTGCTTGAAGCCTTCCTTAGGTCCTGTGTCTTCCTCTCTGTGGCACACAGGAGTCTGCTGGCCACAAGCACTGGTGCTGGTGGAAAGGGAGCGTCACTTCTGTGAGAAGCCTTACTGTCCACGGCTGACTCCCAGGCTCCATGGGCTGCAGCAGCATCAGGGAGGCACGCACTGCTGTCAGGGAGGGCGGCGGTCATCACTCCGAGCGCAGGTGCTTTGAGAGCCCCCAAATCTTACAGCAACTACACAGCCATGAAGGAACCTTTTGTGGTTCTCAGCACTTCTGTTTGGTAAATCAAACTCAACTACACATCATGTCATCAGAAATTAAACATTTGATAATATTTTATGTGAGAAAATTTTGTGGGAGTGGATGAATTCTCCCATGTTCTACTTGTAGTTGTAAAAATAACGCATACATGTTGGAAAAATTTTAAATCGTATCTCCCCTCTGTGGGTGATGTCTTGGTCTATACTGTGGGGAATCTCTACCATATGGTGAAAAGAAGCACATTCAAGGATGCTCAATGCACTGCTGTGTTTAACAACGATGCTTTAAAAATAAGTCAAGTGTCTATTAATTGGGCAATGGCATAAAAGTATTACTTATAATTAATAGGAAATATGGTGCTACAATGCCAGAGATATAAAATCGCTCTAAGTGTTTCAAGACATTACATTGACACGTTTCTTAGTTTGAGCTCAACAATGCAATTAATGTAAAACAAGTTCAATTTCTACATCAGCAGGAACATGATACACTCTTGGTATGGGTCTGGGGAGATTCACACCAAGGCCACAGTGTCTACATCAGCAGAGGACAGAAGCAGTGCCATGGGGGGTTGGTTTTCTAGATAATGCTTGGTTTATTTTGACAGTGACTCAGTCACCAATTTTTCATATATTTATGATGTAATAGTTCCCCTTTTATTAATGGAAAACTAAGTAATTCAAACTGACTAGGCTTCTCTGGGAAGCTTTAAAAGCCGAAAGCTAATACATAGCTACCCTTGAGGTCACAGGAAGAGAAAAGGAAAATAAGAAGCAACACAGTCAACACCCAGGAGGGAGAGCTCTAGAGAGAGCTGGCTGTGGGGACCACTTGTCCTAGCATGAAGGTACCGATGAAGAAGCTCACAGTTGAAAACCTGAGCATCTTTGGGGAAGTCTTTCAGGAACAGAGACCTGCCAATTTGAGGAATGGCTTGTTACTCCTGTAATACTTGCCTGAAATTCTAAAGTTATGCCATAAATCAGGATTAGCAAGAAATGGGCAGACCATCACAAGGACTTACACCCAGATTTCCAGTTCCATAGTGCACTAAAGTGACATGACACTTTAAGTACCTCTAGCTATTTTCTGGAAGCAAAGAGAAATAAGCAAAATATAAATCAATTCAATGAGGACTTCCCTCCATAAACATCCGTACACTTATCTGCAGCCAGGCACGTGAAGGACGTGAGCTTTTCACTGACTCATGAGAGAAACATGGAGAAAGTGGGAAACAGAGCCACGTACATTTGGACAATAAACTTTTCAGATACAGATTTTAAAATGACTAGGTTGAATATAGAAGAAAATTAAAATGTAGAATTTGGAGAAATATGAAAATGGATAGGTCCCCTTGTAATTAGAGAATGGATCTGAACACAACAGCAAAGCACTTGTTTCCACAGGCCAGAATTCTTGTCAATCACGTGGTAAATACAAAAGACAACGCAAAAGGAAACATGGTGACACAAGACGACGTCGGTCACAAAGAACTCTCAGCAGCAGGCAGTTTCCGGGGAGTTCCCAGCCACCCTGGTCCACGCCTGGGCCATTTCTTCCCAACGGTGGCCTGCCCTGGACCCTGACTACTCTGAACAGCAGAGCACAGTGGCCATAAGAGAAAACCACTCGTGATATGTGCAGTCTTTAGGCTGCAGAGACACTGCGGCTTGGCTAGGGCTCCCACACTCTGCCCCAGCTCACTATGGGAGGTCAACAGGTGTGTGAGGAAGGGCCCTGTGGAAGGCCTGCCTGCCCCTGTCTCAAGCTGTGGGATGCCAGCAGCCAGGGGAAGGAGCGCAGAACTGGGTCTGCTCCCAGGCAAGCCTCGGGAAGGTGCAGCCCCAGGGGACGCCGGGACTGTGACGTTGTGGGAAACTAGAGACACTCTGCCCTGCACCGACTCCTCCCCGAGAAACTGAAATTATGAAGCTGTGTCTGTGGGGAGCAACTCGGACTAGACTAAGTTACTGGAATTGGGACTTATTCTATGCATCTGCTCTCCCACAATATGGCGCTGGGAGAGAAGAAAACAGCTTCTACACAGCTGCCTCCAGTTCAGCCAATAAACTGTAGGACTTGCTCCTGATTGGAGGAGAGCAGCGTACTCGGCGTGTGGGCAGCCGAGTTGGGATTGGCGGAGGAGGACTATAAAGGAGGAGAGAGACGGCATGCACCAGGAACATCTAAGGGGAACACCTGTGCAGCCCCCGAGAGAGCCGGCCGGCAGTGTGCCGCTCCCCTGCGGAAGTGGGGAATGTGGCCAGGGGGAACTGCCCTTCCACGGAGGTGGAAGGGACAGTAGCCAACCCGGGAAGAACCAGCAGCAAACCCGGGGAGGGCCAAGCAGACGAAAGAACAACGCAGGGTCCTGTGTCGTTCCTCCACGAAGAGGGGGAGCGACAGTGTCCTTCTAAACCACTGAGTTGTAGGTAACAACTTCCGTGTCAATAGTTCCTACATACCAGTGTTCAATGAGTATTTGAAAATGATCTCAGCATCATTATTTATTAGAAATAACAAAAATGAAACACTGCGACTCACCCGTGAGAATAGCTTGAATTCACAATACCCATTGGACAGGGCCACAGGCCGACAAAGACTTAGAACACCATCAATACACGCATAATGTGCTGCTGGCTGCAGAATATTTTGGCCTATTTACTATGGGAAACAGATTAAATAAAGCACAAATGGGAGAAATATGGGCATGTGAAAGGAAACACACAGAATTACCTATGTGGGTGTGGTATTTGTGCATAACATCCCCAAACTAGAAACACTTCCAATACAGATCAAGGCTAGAAAGGAAGAAGAAATTTTGCTGTGTGAATAAATGAAATATCGCAAATTACCAAAGAAAATATAAATCACCCTTGGAGCAAGGGCACAGAATCTCACAAAAACGACCCACACGTAGCGGGCGATGGGGAAGACGGCGATGCCTGTGTCGTTAACTTCACCAAGGGCTTCCAGGCAGCGACTCCTCTGCTGAGGGCACAGGTGGGTGAACACGACAGGAGGGGAATCCACTCTCCCTTCCTGAGCGGGGACACCGCATCCTCCTGCTTCTCTCCATGTCTCCAAATTCCCGAAATCCAGTGCTCAGCACTGAGACCAGGACTCACCCTGGGGCTCCCCGGTCTCAGGCCTTTTGGACTTCAACTACACAGTCGGCTCCTGGGGCCCAGGTGTCAGGTGTCAAACTGTAGAATTCTCAGCCTCCACAGCCCTGTGAGGAAGTCCCTTATTCTAGGTTTCCTCCCTGCATGTCCTGAGGCCTCTGTTCCTGGAGAGAACCCTGTTACAAGTGATAAAGTCGGCCCAGCGGCTCTGTGTGGCAGGAGGCCCGATGGGGATGGCCCTCTGGTGTCACAGAAGGGAGGATTTCCGGGGGTCTCGGGGAGCAGGGGTGCCCTGCAGACTTCCCCGAACATGGCTTGTGGGGTACTTCTCAAAGTCAAAAGTGAAAGTCCTACTTAAAGAGAGAGAGGAAACTTTTCTTCCGTCTTTGCTTCCAGGTGGGAAACTGTTTTCCCTGCCAAGCGCCGTTCTAATTTGAGCTGCAGCGCCTTTGGTAAGAGACACTCGTTTCTCCGGGATTTTGACAACACACTGACAGAGGCCTTTGTTGCGCTGTGTCGGTTGTCACATTTCTGTCTGCTGTTACAGATATTTTAGTGGAAATTTGGGAAAAGTATTATTGGAAACTACTAGCTTGTTAAGCAGGTACTTAATTATCCTCCCCACATCTTAACAGCTCTTTGCCATATGAAGGTTATTAAAACAAATAAAAGAATAAAGTGGATGAAAATAAATGCCGCTATTTCTGTGTATTAGTAATAGTTTTAAAGTGATAAAATGCTTTGTTCCGCTAATATGTAGTACAAATTATAAGCTATTTATTGCATTTATTAAATAGCAGTGACAGTGAACTTGGGAAACTCTGAGCACATATCTTAAGACTATGATAGAAAGAATGTTCTTCACAAAAGTGAAACTTCGAGACATTTATCATGAGAAAACACATTATTAACAGCAAAAACATGAAAGTAACAGAACTTTAATATATTAGTAAATTGTTAAACTATTTACTTTAAAATTGAGATACTAACATAAAGCTAAATGGAAGTGTGAAGATGTTAAATGAAATGGAATCCAAGTTTTAATATAAAAAATTATTTAATTAGAAATAGGAAAGGGAAAAATATTGATAGAATCAAAATAGGAGCATTGGAAAGGAGGAGTGAGTGCAGTATCTTGGTAACTTTTCCTCTCTGAAGATTTCAAATTACAAGTCTATGTATTACATTGGTGGTGCAGACACAAGCACCCACACACTTAAATGACCAGGGACCACTTTGCCAGTGAAGACGCCTGCTCTCTCCCTGGAGGGGGAGGGGTGTCAGGGAGACAGGGATTGGCATGTGACGGTGTTTGAGACCAGATTCTGAGGGATCCCCCACAAGGCTCTTTGTGACTTCAACGTGGCTGTTATGCTTCTCTCCTTTCTGAACGGTGCTGGTGGAACCCACAAACCCTCCTCCAGGCACTGCTGATGGCACACAGGTCACGGGCTCTCAATTCCTTCATAGCAGGAGTAGAAGGAAGGTGAAAGCGACCTGCTTGGTCCAGTCTTCTCACTTCCGGCTGCACGGTCCACAGTACACAGTTCCGACTTCATTTGGGCCCTGGAAAATTAACGGGTTAGAACAGTTCATTTCTAAGTTAGCTTCACACTTGCATTTTTTTTCTGGACCAGTGTAAAGTTTCACTAGCCAAATAAACTTATTATATTCATTCATAACCTTTATAACCCTGATTCTGAAAACAATTTCTAGTTAGTAGCAAATTCAAGCTATGCACAATTGCTTGGTAACTCCCTAGAGATGGTAGTTTTAGGGGAACTAGCACCTCAATTTGAATTCACTTGATAATTACGCAAAAGTGAACAGATTTTCTGATATTCTAAGATACTCAGCCACATTCAAAATTATTTTTGTGAACTGCAGGTTTAAGACATTTTAGCTTAATTCTGTCATGTGCAGAATTTTTATTTTACAGCATTACAGCCAACATAATGGAGCATGTTTTGATTCTGTGTTTTGACTACTGAGAGAAATGCCACAGCCCTTCACACGCAGGGACCTCCCTACAGTCCTCTCCTCTGCCCTGCTGTTCCTACTCCTGCTCACGTTTCGTCATGTGCTGGTGAGTTTACACCGAGACTCAAGCGTCCCCATGTGCAGGTACTTACATGTGGTCATGACGAGGACATGGAGGAGGACAACTCGTGCTGTGAAGCCGTTCCTTTCCTGAGATACACTGCAGCATCTGACAAAGTTTCTAGAATGACAGCACGGGGGGCCCGGAAGCAGCCTCTGCTCTGTGAAGAGCTGCAGTCCTGTAGAGAGGCTCCCACACAACCAGGGCACTGCAAAGAGCTCATGAAATGCATTTAGAAGATGCTGAATTTGGTGCAAGCAGTGCTGGAAACTCATGCACAGTTGTATTTATCTTCAGTAGCACACATTTTCCTTGAACGTTGGGAATCCCCCATATTTTAGAGAAATCATGTCACATATAAACACATCTTCTAGTTACCTAATTTTGCAGAGCCTCTTCAAAGGGTTTCCACATGCTGTCTCACTTGGACTAATCAGAAGACCTGCAGGAGACAAGAGTGTGTGGAGAGCACAGTGCTGTCTGGACTGTGGAATCTGTAGGATCTGCTAAGCCCTGTGTCTGTGGCCCATGGACAATCTCTGCGGGAAGACCTGGTCCCAGGGAGGTCACCGGGCTGGCAGGCAGGCACCCCTTCCTCCTTTCTAGAAGGTTCTTCCACATATACTTTCATCTGGGATCCGTATACTTTTCACCTGGTGTCGCTCCCCCTCTTCGTGGAGGAGCGACACTAAACCCTGCCTAGGCTTCATATCCGAGTCACGGCACCATTATGTCGCTCCCCCTCTTCGTGGAGGAACGACACAGGACCCTGCGCTATTCTTTTGTCTGCTCGGCCCTCCCCGGGTTTGCTGCTGGCTCTTCCCGGGTTGGCTACCGACCCTTCCACCTCCGTGGAAGGGCGGTTCCCCCTGCCACTTTCCCCACTTCCGCGGGGGAGCGGCACACCACCGGCCGGCTCTCTCGTGGGCTGCTCAGATGTTCCTCAGGTGTTCCTCGTGCATGTTGTCTCTCTCCTCCTTTATAGTCCTCTTCCACCAATCCCAACTCTGCTGCCCACACGCCGAGTATGCTGCTCTCCTCCAATCAGGAGCAGGTCCTGCTGTTTATTGGTTGAACTGGAGGCAGCTGTGTAGAAGCTGTTTTCTCCTCTCCCAGCGCCATATTGTGGGAGAGCAGATGCATAGAATAAGTCTTAATTCCAGTAACTTAGTCTAGTCCGAGTTGCTCCCAGTTGCTCCCCACAACCTGGTAAGGGAGAACTTTAGCTGAAAGCTCATTTTTAATTTTTCATTCATCACTCACTTAGACTCTTCCATCTCTCAGGTTTCTAAGTCCTGCACAAGCATAAAAGGTTGGCGGTGCAGACAGTGCAGACCACACTGGATTTCTGGGCGAGCTCAGGATGCAGACAGCAACTCCTGACTGCAGCAGGGGAACCCAGGGGGGCAGAGCGGGGCTCCGGAGCAGTGGCACCTGCACTGGGAGCTGCTGTCGCCCCTGCAGGGGATCAGCTCATCAGCCAGTCCTTAGGTGCCTAGAAGTGTGTCAAAACTGAGACTAAAATCTCTCATCTGGCTCCTCGCACTCAGGAATACATGTGGATGGACAGATCTGGAATTGTGGTTATACTTTTCTTCAAGGAATTAGATTTCAAAAATAAGGGACTACTTGGAGAGAATGGGGATTGGGAGGAGTCGAACACTTGCCGTGGAAATTAGCAACTATTCTGCCCGCTGCTCTCGGACCCCCGCACGGGGGACTCGAGGGAGGTCTGGCAAAGGCCCTGCCATCACCACACAGCGAGGTGCTCCACGACCAATACACACCTTTAGTTTAAAGTCCGTGTGGAGTAGACACTCCATGGACACTTGTAAGTCCTTCTTTTAAAAGATTATTACAAGAAGTACTTATTAGATTCTCGTGGGATCATGTTAAAATATCATTGCACGTTGAATGCACTGGAGAATTCAGAAGACACAGAAAATCAAGTCCTAGATTTTAAAACTGGGGAAGCAAGGCCACCCCAGGTAATCACCGGGTCACAATTTCTCCATTCCTTTCCCTATGTTGTCTTGTTTCCTGTGAACCTGTGAGACTTCACTCTCGCAGGCGTGTGTCACGCATGAAAACTATTTGGTAACCAAAAAGAGTACCATGATTTATCTTCGATTTCACTTGTCTTAAAAACTTTTTTTTATACTGGAGATGAGAAACCTGTGGTGCCTATGTACAGGCTCATCTAGACTATTCCTGTGAGTTTGTAGAGAAACAGTAAGACGCAGAGTCACAAAGCAGCTCTCAAGCCAGACCCCTCAGGTCCCGCGCCTGTCCCACACTCACCAGCTTATCTCGCCCGTGCCTGAGTTCTCCCATTAGCTGATGGCAATGAGAACAGCATCGCAATACTCAGGTGGCAATGGCAGGAACCAGTGTGGCTTTGGAAATCTGACATGGAAAATCCATCACTTGGCAATGACAAGGCTGAAAATGTCCGTGAAGTTGGTGTGGAGGAGCCCAGGGATGGAGGCCTTCAGGAAATGCCTGGCCCACCAGGACTTGGGTGACAAAGGCCTTTGAAGAGAGAAATCTGGGAACACCAGCCCACTAGGGAGTGCGGTGAAGGCAGCCTCACAGCAGAGTGGGCCCAGGGAGAGCAGGGAGCGCCACAAGCAGCACACGCCCACCCGGTGGCGTGGGTGGAACAAAGAAGTGAGTAGATAAGCGCAGAGCACTCTAGCAGAGCCGAGCCATGGGAAAAACCATCAACTACTGACTGGCTTCATTGCTACTCAGTTAACTTACACCGAAATCCCTCAGGATCCCATCTTGATTTTCTCCTTTTCACATTATGCAGCCCCGTACGGAGTCTGCTAAAGAAGAATTTCACTCTGAAAGTTCAAACTCCCGCGTGCAGAGCCGCCAGCACTCAGTCATCTGACGCGTCCCTTTCCTCCTGTGAGGATACGCTACCGCTAAACTTTATTTAACAAGCCAGCACTCTTGGAAAACGTCACTTCTCTGTGGGTGACAAGCTTTCTTTCTACAAGGGTGCATTTAATTCTAGAATGGCATTTATAAACACTGGATGGCAGTGATCATTATTTTATTCATTGCAAAGTAACGAGTGTGCAGGGAGAAGCCTGGACGAGTGCACATCAAACTGATGGGAGAGTCGGGAAGGAGTGCTGGGTGCTGGGTGCTGAGCAAGCCACAACTGCACAAGTCCTCACATCCCTGCAGGGCTCTGGCTCTGATTTGCTTTGATTTTATTTATAAAGCTCACTTCGTCTCTGTTTACAGACTGAATAAAAGGGGAAGGCAAATGAAGAGAAAGGTGCATACTTGGGAGGTGTCCTAGTGCCTTCTGATTCTGCGTTATCTGGAAAATACCTGAGGCTGGATGAGCTAGCTCACAGCAGAGACTGAGTGACCTGGTGCACACCTGGGCTGGGTGACCTGGTGCACACCTGGGACTGGGTGTCCAGGTGCACTCCTGGGGCTGGGTGTCCTGGTGCACTCCTGGTACTGGGTGTCCTGGTGCACACCTGGGCTGGGTGACCTGGTGCACACCTGGGGCTGGGTGACCTGGTGCACACCTGGTACTGGGTGTCCTGGTGCACATCTGGGGCTGGGTGACCTTGTGCACACCTGGGCTGGGTGACCTGTTGCACACCTGGGCTGGGTGACCTGTTGCACACCTGGGCTGGGTGTCCTGTTGCACACCTAGGCTGGGTGACCTGGTGCACACCTGGGCTGGGTGACCTGGTGCATACTTGGCACTGGGTGACCTGGTGTATACCTGGGCTGGGTGACCTGGTGCACACCTGGGCTGTGTGTCCTGGTGCACACCTGGGCTGGGTAACCTGGTGCACACCTGGGCTGTGTGTCCTGGTGCACACCTGGGCTGGGTAACCTGGTGCACACCTGAGCTGTGTGACCTGGTGCACACCTGGGGCTGGGTGACTTGGGCAGAGAGGTTTGTGTGGACTCTGAGGACTGGGCAGACAGCATAGCTGGGCCATCTGGCGAGAGCACCCTGTGTGGGTCAGAATGTAGAGGAAATATGGCCACAACTAGAGACAAAGAAAGAGAAGCAGACCCCTCTTCCCAACACAGACCTTGAAAAGTCACTGCTCACAATTAACTAGGGAAGCAATTGCCCACTGGTATCTTGTCCACGGAGGGAAGAAGTCCTAAGTTCTGCTTTGGTAAACTCCAGTCGTATCTGTCCTATCAAATCTGCCCCTGGTATCTCTTCTACAAACATACCAGGCCCACTGACCACTGGAAGTGTGGTCCTAAGTCACATAGGCTGCAGTTTAAACCCACCAATGCTGTAACAGCTAAGGTGTGATGCTGATGAGCCTATAAATATTGTAAGAAACTTGAGTTTGTCGCCCAGTTCTCGGGAAATGATTCCAACCAAGCCCGCTGGCGTAATAAACTGCTTGGATCCTCCACTGTCTCTGGTGCCTGTTTGAACAAAGGGAGTCTTCCCACCTCAGATTTCTGTAACAAGAACACATTGAAGATATGGAAGAGAGCTGGGCTCCTGGAGGGGCCAGCTCGTACAGTGGCCCTGCTCTGTGACGCTCGGTTATTGAAGGAAGGAGTCCAGTCTGAAGAGAGCTGTCCCTCCCATGCAAGACCCAAACTGAGCCATTTGCGGCTGCTCCCCAACCCTGGAGACCTGACATCTGACTTCTAAAGGCCTGTGAGGGGCGGAGGTGTCAGGCTGACCAGGCACCCAGCACAGGAACCTTGGGAGCCTGAGAACTTGGTATTCTCAGCCATCAAAGGAGGCATGACTGGTGAGTTCAGATTAAGTCAGTCCGGGCAGCCTGATGGACCAGCACGGTACAAGATGCACTTCCGATGATGAAACAACACTTAATAAAAACACTTATGAAACCACGACCAGTTCTTACCAGTAACTTATGCATATTTATAGATACGTGCATAAATTGCATGTTCTACACTGACGTTTTCTTTATGGAGGGAGGCTCGTTTTATTTACTGTGACTTGAAAATGGAAACAAATGCACACTTTGGTTTCAGAAACGCTGGCATTCTGTGTTTATTTATTTATTTATTTTTTGACAGGCAGAGTGGACAGTGAGAGAGAGAGACAGAGAGAAAGGTCTTCCTTTGCTGTTGGTTCACCCTCCAATGGCCGCCACGGCTTGCGCACCGCGCTGATCCGATGGCAGGAGCCAGGTGCTTCTCCTGGTCTGCCATGGGGTGCAGGACCCAAGCACTTGGGCCATCCTCCACTGCACTCCCTGGCCATAGCAGAGAGCTGGCCTGGAAGAGGGGCAACCGGGACAGAATCCGGCGCCCCGACAGGGACTAGAACCTGGTGTGCTGGCACCGCAAGGCGCAAGGCGGAGGATTAGCCTGTTGAGCCGCGGTGCAGGTTGTGATTGTTTATTTCTAAATATGCCTGGGGGCCGCTGTGCTACAGAAGTCGTTTTGCCTGGCTGTTTTTCAGACGTGTTCCCCAAATCACCTGGCCGAGCTGGCCCTGCCTTAGATGGGAACTCAGGAAGGATCAGAACCCGCAGCACAGGCTGTGAAGGCCCAGAGAACGCCCACATTTTAGATTCCACACTGCCCGTCTGGGCTTAGTTCAGGGTATCTCCTCCGGCAGCAGAGACGCGATGCCCACAACCTGAGCAAATGCGGGCCATGGCTCCTGTGCGGGAGAAGCCGCCATTTCCTCCGGGTGGACACGGGAATCTCATGCAGGTATCGCAGGTATTGGCCGGGACCCAGGTGCGGGAGCCACTAGCTGCGGGGAGGCCGCGAGGCCGGGATCCGCCAGCATGCAGCCGGAGCTGGGAGCCCAGCTGGGGCGCCGCTCGCGGTCGTTCTGGAACCAGCCTCGGAACGGGAGAAGAGAGGCCCCGAGCCCCAGCCCATCGCAGTTCTGCTGCAGCCCCTGCCCTGGGGTGACCACAGGGCTGGGGGCCGGGCCAGATCTGAGCAGCGGCCCTCAGACCCTGGGCAGCCCCTCCAGCTCCTGCAAGCCCAGAGGCCGTGCACAGGCCGGCCTCCCTCCAGAGATGCACATTGATACATTTCTTTGATCTACCTTCTCCAGAGGGTGTCCAGGAATGCAGGATAAAAATAACAATTACCTTAATCCAGGTCAAACCCTTGCGTTAAATAATGAGTGTCATCTTCACTCAAGGAGAGAAAGTTGAGACGATGGCTTTAAGATGCCAACTTCCCTGAAGAAAAATAACTCGTGCAAAGGTGCAAATTACACAAGCTCTAACCACCGTTGTTCACGAGCAATCCAGGACCAGAGCCTGCAGGAGACGAGGCAGCCTGAGTCCAAGGGAGTGGGAAGGTAGAAGCCACGTGGAGGGCCGCGTGCCTGCTGACTGCCAGGACTGGAGGCTGGGCCAGTCCTCAGGTAGAGAATCTGAGCTCTAAGGATCAACTGCAGGGAAACGGGACTGCAGAACCACCAGGGACTGAAGGAGGAATCCAGGGAGAGATTTAACAAGGGATGGTATTCAGGAAGGAAAGAAGTGAAAGCCGGAGCTGCTCAGGCAGCCACAGAGGTGCACCTGTGGGAGCTGGCGGGGACTGGGCACAAACGCTGGCCGTGCTCACCTGGGCAGGACAGCGCTGGCAGCACACACAGGCCAGGGCACTCCAACCCCAGGCTGGGCAAAGGCAAAGCAAAATGCAGGAGGGAAAATCAGAAGGAGGAGAAGAAGGAGGAGGAGGAGGAGAGGAAGGAGAGGAAGGAGGAGAAGAAGAAGAAGAAAGAAGAAGAAGAAGAAGGAGGAGGAGGAGGAGGAGGAGGAGACCGGGTCAGCTCTAAGCACAGATGAGGGATAGCAGAGCTGCCTGCGCCCAGAAACTGTCCCTGAAGTCTGCAGATGGAGGCCAGAGGGACGGGAAGGGACGAAAGGGAACAGATGCAGGAAACGCAGTGAGATAGAGTGAATGTCACAGGTGCATGAAGACAGATAGGTGCTCAGAGGGCCTGAATTTTCTGGGAGTACAGAAAGAAGAATCCCAGTGAGAACTTGACAAGTCAGGGGTTCCAGCTGCAGTCTCCCCAGTAACAGAGAAGACTGTGAGAACCATACAGTTACCAGGTACTGGAGATGGAGGCCGGGACGCAGTACTCTGCCAGCCCCGAGGAGGAGAGAAGTGACAGCACACAGACCCAGAGTGCGCGGGAGGAGCAACGGAAAACCTGGGGCACAGACAGTGTCCTGAACACATCAGCATTGCCCCCACAGGAAGTATAAAACCTTGAGGTTGTAAGAGTGGATAAAAGAAATCTACTTAAAAAGAATACCTAAAATTACAATAATATGGAGATGATGGACTGGAAGAACAGAAGTAGATTTGTTAGAAAGGCAGAGTACAAACAAACAAAATACTGCAGGTGCTGTATTCACATCCCACAGAAACATCAAACAGAACAGATGTGAAGCCAAGAACTGATGAGAGAAAATGATAGACGCTGACGTCACAGCAGGGGCCCTGATATCAGCAAGAGAGCAGCTCCCAGGCGCAGCGCCTGGTGCCGAGCTTCCCACCACAGCGAGCACGAGTGCACACCAGCACGGAACGGGAAGCCACTCCAGTGACACTGAGGGTGTTCCCATGTCGTTTAGACTTCCCAGGTTTGTGTTATGTGGCATCAATGAGGTCTGTGCATTACTTCAAACATGTTTAAGGCACTGGGGCCGTCCTCAGTTTGGTTAACTCATTTCAAAGAGAACAGAAAAGCCTGCAGCGTGGCAAAGCCTAAAGGAAACATTTTTAAATTTTTTTCTGCATCATTTACTCCTAATGGGAGTTTAGATGCAGAAAGCCCAGCCCTTTGGGAAGCTCCGACTGCAACAGCTTCCAGATTCAGTTAGTGATGAAATCGCCGAGTCCTTTGGTTTCAGGGTCAGATGTTGAATGGTATAAGGAGCCATGAGAGAAGCTGAAATCTGCCTCCGTGATTTTGACTGAATCAGGTGGACCAGCAATAGGTATTCTGACCTGGGATCTTCTCAGATACAGAGGCACAAACCACCCAGGACTGGAATTACAGCTGTACTTCCGCCCACGGTTGGGCCCTGCATTCCCGATGCCCAGCTTCTTTGTTTTCTCACATCCATTCCTTCCAGCGTTGTTTCTGATCCGGAACACACAGGAGGTTTGTCAGAGCCCAGGTTTCTGTCTGCCTGGTGGATCCACGTGCACTTTCCGTGTTTCTGACTCGGGCCCTCCAGCCGCCCTGGTGTGGCTAAGGACTCTCTGCTGCAGGCCTCCTCTGAGAGGGAATGGTTTACAAGCTTCGTCTTTCTCTACAAAACAATGAGCATGCAACAGACTGCAGATTTCAGTCCCAGCTCTTCTGAGTAGTGAAGGAGACTGAGTATCTATGTCCTGTTCTGCTTGTCTAAGAAATTAAATATTCCTATGTAGAATGGAAATATAAACAACCCCAGCTACACACTGCTTTTAAGAATATACCTTAAAAAGTAGAATAGCAACATGGATAGAGAAATAGTTGTTCTATAAAAGGTGAAGTTTTTAAATGCAGGAATGACAGTAATCTTCTAGAATAAAACAATCCAATGTTAAACTGGACAGATATTTTATTTCTCATGTGTACAATCTCAAACATGAAAATGGCAAATGTAACATCAAAATGTTTTTCCCACTAGGGGGATATTCAATACCCACTACTCAACCCATAGGAAACAAAAAGAAAGAATCATTTATCTTGATTTTCCTGTTTACATTTTATCTCAGGGCAAGTAAACAGTTGATAAAGAGCCGTGCATTGCCAGTAGTTGATGAGGAAGTGGGTCATCTATAGAGCATTAGAATTGACGAGTGAAATCATGAAAGAATTAGAACATCCCCATTTGCAACGCCTGGTGAGCTGCTGTGCAAGGTGGCCAGTGGCTGCTCACACAACGGAGAAAGGCAGAGCCCTGGAAACCAACTCTCCTTTAGAGAGACATGAAGTCTTCCTGGGACAGAGAAATGCACCAAGTGACAGCACAGGGAGTCAGTTAGCCAAACCCTAGCTGTGAAAAGAGCTACAAAACCAGAATTCTCAGGTCCTTCAATGGCCATTTTGAAAACAAATGAATACGTGTATTATAATGTATTTAAAGGGCATAGCAGCCAATTTCAATATATGTACACTATTTCAATAGTTTATGGACTCAAATAAGCCATACAAAGAAATATGAGAAATAAAAAACTAGAGTACAAGTAATGATATTAATCACTGTTAATTTTTAATTTTTAATGGGATGCAGATATTGGAAATCAAGTAATATCTTGGGATATATTTCAAAATACGGTGATATTTGAGTCAAAAGAATCCAATGGCAGTGGAGAAATTGATAGAACAAAGTTGAAACAAGCTTGTTTATGACTTGCAGAGGTAAGATCACTACAATTGAAAAACTGCACGCATTACGTTATTTCTATCTTTTCCAGCTGCTTGATACGCTTCTTAATGAGAATGTTTTTAAAAATCTATCCAGAACCTAATGACACTTTTGAAATAATTTTAAGTGAAGAATCTGAAGAAATTTTTATATCACTTAACTAATTTGCTACTTGTAGTTGCCCACAATTACATAATTTTGGTGATCCATATTTATCAAATCATTCTAAATTATTTAAGATAGTCTTTATAAAATCATAACTATGCTTTCCTTATCACTTAGCAATTTAATTTAATTGTAAGATTATCATAAACATACCGTGGCTTAATAGTTTTAGGAATAATAAGGCTGAATTGTTCAAGTTAACAGTCCAGTGACTAGAAAACAAGTAGGAAGTTTATAGACTATGCTCTGAGTCTTGCTCATTAGGCATCACTCACTATGAACGTCAGAGGAAACAGAATTTGTTAGTTTGCCGACTTGATAAAGCACGGCTGCTACTATTTGTTCCTCAAATGGGTCCTCCATGCCTCCTAACGTCCTCCAGTAGCCGAGCTGATGCAGGAACACACACCCTGAGATGCTGCAAGAGCCACTTCAGTCTCCCTTTATTCTCATCAATCGAAGCACAATAAATGGCCAGGTCTTGCATGTGGAGAGCGTATGCTTCCACTGAGTCCTGACGTCTTTCTGGGACGTAATCCAGTCACGCCCACCCCCACACACTGCACCTGCCACTTGGCATAAGGATGAGGGGATTTCCTCTCAACACTAAGCTCACCCTGGCATTGTGCACGGGCAGGTGCAATCCTAAGGAGCCTGGCTCTGCAGCTCACGCTCAGCGACTTAACTTCTGGAATCCCCTTCTTTGTCTGGGTAGTAGGGAAGACAGCACTTGTAACACAGACTCTTGAAGACTCGGTTTTGCAGGGCACGTGGGAGGGTGTAGGGGAGGCCTCTGGCCAGGTCGGAGCTGAAGGAGTGTCATTTCACCACAGAACTTTGTCATCTCTGTTTGAGTGTGATTTTAAGTGTGTGGGAGTTGTTAATTGCACGTTTGTGTGGCATGATGATGTGGGACTGATGGCTTGACAACGGGAAGACAAGTAGAGCTGGCCTAGTGGGGGAACTGCAGTCAAGGGGAGGGCACACCCAGCCCTTGGGCGGGAGAGTGTGAGCCATGCACCTGCCCCGGAGGGTAACATGTGCGGCTTGCAACAGGCATCATCCGGGCACGTTCTGGGAGGGCTGCTGCCACAAAGGTGGCTATGGGTGCGGGGCCCACATAGACTATCTCAGCAAAAATTCTCACAGGCACTGTGTAGCTGGGAGCCTCATGGGAGCAAGGTGCCTGCCGCCAGTGCCCGCCTCACCTCACCTGCACTAGGAAAACACATGAATGAGCAATGTCCTGTGCACAAACTCCCCCGCTTCTCTATGGCCGTTCTCTAAACTGCCCAGAAGCCAGGCCAAATAATCTGTGTCCAGAGGGCCAAAAGAGGGGCGCCCACTCGTAGTGTGGATCCGAAGTAGGCATGGGAAGAGCAGGAATAAGGAAGAAGAACACATGTTAAGAATGAAGCCAACCAATGAAATAGATACCAATCAAGCATGTTAATAACACTGACAGCAAGTATGTCATAGACACTTGTGCTGCCTTTTTTTTTAAGATTTATTTATTTATTTGAGATATAGAGCTATAGTCAATGAGAGGGAGAGACACAGAGAAAGGGCTTCCTTCCATTGGTTCACTCCCCAAATGGCTACAACGGTCAAGCTATGCTGATCCAAAGCCAGGAGCCAGGAGCTTCTTCCCATTTCCCACATGGGTGCAGAGGCCCAAGGACTTGGGCCATCTTCTACTGCTATCCCAGGCCACAGCAGAGAACTGGATTGGAAGAGGAGCAGCTGGGACTAGAATCGGCGCCCATATGGGATGCCAGCGCCACAGGTGGAGGATCTACCTACTGTGCCACGGCGCTGGCCCCTAGACACTTGTGCCTTCTAAGAGTGACTGCAGTTACAGCCACTTTCTGGCAACCGTCGAAGTATGTTTGACTCTAGGTATTGAAGATATTCTTTAATCAAGCATCTTTTTGAAGAACCTTAAAAATCAAACCAAGATGGAGTGACTTAAGCTAACACTATTAAAAACAAGAAGTCACCTTTGCCCCAAATAAAATTAAAGTTTAAAAATTATAGCCCTAAACTTTTCCCCCAAAGCTAAAATTAGGTGCAGCTATAAAAATAAGGGACCCTGTGCTTAGCTAGCTGAGACACTTGTGCCTGGCTGTGCTAAGACCTAACCCAGTTTGTATACCTCCTAATACTCAAATAACGGTGTGGGAAGCGGGACAACGCTCTACCACAAGGGGAACAAAGGGAGCGAGATGTCATCCCCCTCAGGGTAAACAAGATGACGCTGACAGGGGAAGGAACTGCTGAAGTAAATAACAAAATGGCGACGAGGTGCACGCCTCCCATGTGATCCCGTAGCTGATTGGATAGAGGACGCATGCCTTTCACATGATCAGCTCACGGATTGGACTGCTGTGTGCATGGACTCCATAGTGCTTTTGATTGGTCGCTGCGGGTGTATAAACCGTGTGGCTCTGTGCTGGGGGCACTCTCTGGACTGCTGAGTTCAGGAGGCCCATCTGCGCAGACGCCGAATAAATCCTCTTGCTTTTGCATCAGCTGGTCTGGACTCTGAGTCTCTGGGGTGTGCCTCTCGACGTGTTAGCATCCTCACTCCGAGGGTCTAACACTTTTCACTTAACATGCCCACCCATGTTCATTATCCAAATGCTAAAAATGCAAATAACCAGAAATGATACCATATTGTGGCTGGGCGCTTTTTACTGTCTCCTTGCTCTTATAGACCTGTCCTGATGGCATTCTCATTCCTATGGAGACTCACACACAAACTCACACACGTGGTTTATTCATTCTGCATCTTTTGTGGCTACAGCCTTGCGTCTCTGCCTACATGATAATTTATATTGAAATTTTACCATCTCAGCAGAAATTCTGGTTTACAGCTCTTGGAGCCTTGACAGATTTAGAATTATCCAATAACTTCTTCAGAAGACATTATTTCCTTTAATTTTGTTTAAAAACTCACATGTACTTATATTGATTTGAAGACACATCAGCCACTGGAAAGTTTAAAAATATGATTCAATTTAAATGGATTACTTCTTGCAACTTTAGTCTCATCTACAGCTGATACCGCAGAGCATCTTTATAGCTGCCCACTGCTGACACTTCCAAGGGAGAGCCAACAGCCACTACCTCCTCATCTGTTTCAATTTCCTATTCTTGTCAGTTACTTTTTCTTGGCTAGCTATGGAAATTCATAAACATCAAGTTAGTTCATTTGTATTCCTGTTTCCAAACATCAAATAAAGTCATCCATAAATTAATTTTATGAGCAATTAAGTTCTTCCAAGTCAATACTTTCTAAATTGATTTCTCTTTTACAATCAAGACACAATTTAGATTCGTTTTATGTTAGGCATCCTCTCAGAGAGTTTGCCATTTTCATTTTGGATTGTTCCTTCTTCTTAAAATTTTTAACAAAAAAATTGTTGAGGTGGGCTCTTACCTAGAAGCTGCAATGCTGGTTTAGATGTCTGAGCTCCGGTAACAAGGCGCCTGTGTTCAACGTCCGGGGCTCTGGCTTCTAACTCCAGCTTCCTGTCGCTGCAGACTCAGAGGCAGCGGTGATGCGTCAAATACTGGCATCCCCACCACCCGCCATGGGAGATCTGGACTGAGCTCCAGAACCTTGGCTTCCTTTGCTTCTGCCTGAACCCAGGCTGTGCAGTCACTGGGGACGTGAACCAGCAAGTGGGAACCATCTCCTCCCTCTCTCTCGCCCTTGTCTCCCTTTCAGTAAAATTCTTTAAAATAATTTAGAACCTGTAAACAACTTGAGGTCCAGGTGGGAGACAGCAGGGTCGTGGAGGGGGCTGGTGAGGGGAGTGGCTGAGTCATTCCCAACAGAGTAACTTGTTAGGGCTCGGGGTGCTGGCCAGAAGGCAATTACTATGACGGATCACCAGAGGTGAGCACACGCTGCCATTGCCAAAAAGATCTCAGCTGCTGGAATCCTGTCTGAGGCAGGGGCATCCTTGGAGTGGTCCAGTAAAATCAGACAACTGTGTAGAGCCAGGGCCGGAGTTCACCACAAGTTCACATCAGTTTGCTGACAAGACTGAATCCCCGGTCGGAACAGAATCTCTGGGAAGAGTTCTGAGGTAGGAGCAGTTCAGATGCACAGAAAGACGCAAACAGGGCCACTGCAGCACTCCCAATCTTTCTCATGCCCTTTGTCCTGATGGGGCAAGACCACGCCTGCCTGGCCCACCCTGTACAGCTGCAGGTGTGGCCAGCAAACAGAGCTCTGTTCTGATCCCTACAAGGGCCAAAGAAGAGCATGCAGGAAGTGAGTTCACTGGGATTCTGCTCCTAAAATCACCATGCAGCGCCCACTGCCCTCCAGACGGCAGGTGCCTTGTTCTGGTGGTCACTTCTTCTCCTGACCCCACACCTGCCGGATGTACAATGGAATGAAGGATCCAGAATCTCTGTGTAACTTCTGGACCTAAAGAAAAAAGGTTAGAGACGTCCCAACAAATTATTCAGCTGGAGTCAATTCAAGTGAAACTCAACACCTGACCTTGTGTTGGGTGCTGTTGGGCGAGCACTTTTCTAACAGGTGGGAGTGCTGCTCCCTCCAGCCAGCACCAAATGGCTTGTACTTCGGCAGTGGGGATACCAGGATCACCAAGAAGTGATTTTTTCAGAAGAAGGAGGGAAAGCATGACATGACTGTAAGGGGTTTTGGTCAACACAGTGTGATATGTATGGGATCCTGAACTATAAACATACTTGAGGACAGGAAATGCGTGGCAGCACAGTGTTTGTTCCGGGACTTGAGTGAGGACAGGGTCCATGCACTGCAAGAGTGCACATCCCAAACCCGACCCCAGCCTGGAGCCCTCCAGGGTTAGATGTCCCCGACTGAGCCACCCCAGGACCCAGGGCGGCCACTTCTCGGGCCGTGACCTTTCCTGACCCATCTCTAACCACAGAGGCCAAGGCAAGCACAGAGTGCAGCGTCCTGGAATCCAAGTGCCTGCAACCAGTGGATTGGATCCAGGTCGTGCTCACAAAGTGTGCTCTTATCTGTGCTTGTGATGGATAGGAAATAAGCTCTTTCTCTCAAAATATGAGCGCATGTATCCATCTGCAGGCACTTGGCCCCAAAGACGAAGAGCTGTGAGCTTCTGCGATTTCATAGGGAATAGAAATTGAAGAACACTTTTAGGTCATGCATTGGCACATTTTGCTAGTTGATTGAGTAATAAAGCCAGCTGTAAATGGTGAGTACAGTTGATTTTTGAGACCCACGTTCACAGAGGAGAAAAGAAAATCTTTCTTTGGAAGTGAAAAGACGTTGAGAACCCTCTCGGTCCACGACATCATGGACTTTTGAGACGGGGTGAAGTGGGAACGCTGCAGCAAGCATTTCCCGGGTCAGTTCACACGGCGCACACTGCTGTGCACAGACACACTCCGCTGGCTGCTTGCTGCAAGGCCAGTCAGTGCAGCAAGGTGACGCTGGCCTCACTGGGGAGACAGCCGAGGGGATTCTGAGAGTGAGAAGGTCAGACAGGCTACAGGTGAGCGGCAGGAGCAGGGGACGCCCCTCTGGTGTTCACTAAGCCAGGGAGATGTCTTTGCTTTTGGAAATTGGTTGTGCATCAAAGACAGAGAACATTATGGACACTTAACACCCACACTCTCCCAAATGTGGACCACACAGGAACACACTCGTCCCCACAGTCAGCCCACGAGGAGACACCTCAGGAGCCAGAGTTTGCCTGCTGAGAAGCACGGGGCCGTTTTCTCAGCCGTGATCGGCTTTTCCAGGGCATCCTCATTTCAGGTGCGGGTCTGGGCCTCCCAGGGGCTGCAGGGCTCTGCTCGGTTGCGTCAGCTCCTCCTTCCCCTGCCAGGGTTGAGGTCCATGCCCTGGGCTGCTGGCCAACCACCATTGCACGTAAGGACATGTGCTCACCAGGGCAGTGGGATTTAGACAATTTCTTTCTTTTTTATAACATGTTGGCCTTCTGCAGAGAATCACAGCTGAAGAAGCAATTGTATTTAAACCTTGTTCCTTTCAAATTTTCTAAGATTCCACTACCTTTTCATCCAGACCTGTTAAAGCCATTTCTTCTCCTACTGGCAAATAATAACGCTAATAATAAAAAGTGAGATGTAAATCTTATTTGACTACTTCAGTGACTACTGCACGGGTAAGACAAGGACCCCTCTTCCTGCGGCTCCCGGGATCCTTCCCTCCTTGTTCCTGTATCACAGACCAGCCGTCTGGCTCTGCTTCCTGGTCCTGCGGCTGCTGCTGCTCACTGGGATCTTGGGCAGAATCGAGTGCGCCTCACTTCCCAGTACAAAAGCCGTTCACACCCCCAAAGCTCGGTGAGGAAACCAGGAAGCAGCTGCACCGGGCGCCTTTCCCTGGCGAGGAGCCGCCCCTCCTGCACCTGTCTCTGTCCCACTGTGACCCCCAGCAAAGCGGCGCCTGCTGTGGCCGGGCCTCCTCCTACACACAGTGTGACTTTATCTTGTCACCTCCAGTCAGCCCCACACTCCCTGCAGTCAGCAGGCCTTTGCGACAGGTCTGTGGTGGCTCAGAAGATCTACAAGCTAATTGCGTAATTCTAAGGAAAAGGTGACTTTCTTAATATAATAAATACTGCTTTCATATTTCACTATTTTCATGACTCAGGATACTTTTAGTAACTGACACCAAAGTGTAGCCTTCCTAAATACTGTTCTTGTTCCCATAGCATGCTATACATTTAGGTGCTTGGATGTGGGATGCATACACATTTAAAATTGTATTGTTTCTGTCAAACTGACCATTTTATCATTTATATAACTACCTACTTAATAGAGATGCAGTTTCGATAATAATATATTTTGTCTAAAATAAATGTAACAACTCATACCTTCTTTTGTTTGCCACTAACATGGAATATCTTCTTTTCCTTCCTTCAGGGTCCTTACACTTCAGGCTGATTTTCTTAGAGAAAGCCTACAGTTGGAGCTTGTAGCATGCATGTATTGTATGTCTGTGTGTGTGTGTATGAATATATATATGTTCAATCACGCTAAGTGTTTTATTTTGGCAGTGCTAACTTCCACATTTAAAGTTAATTGTTTAAAGAGATTTGCTATTGCCGTTATGTTAACTGCTTTCTGTTTTAAGCATGATTCTTTTACCTTTCATTTTCTCTTCTACTGCTTTTTTTTTGAGTTGCACAACCTTTTTTATGTATTGATAGTCTTTTATTCCTTTCTCTGTCTTATTTTTGTGTACCTTCTATAAGTTTTAATATTTCTGGTAATGTGGGGCTGGCACTGTGGCTCTCTGCTATGGCCTGGCAAAGCAGTAGAAGATGGACGAAGTCCTTGGGCCCCTGGCACCAGTGGGAAACCTGGGGAGGCTCCTGGCTCCTGGCTTTGGATTGGCGAAGCTCCGACTGTTGTGGCCAATTCGGGAATGAACTAGCGGATGGAAGACCTCTCTCTCTCTCTCTCTGATTCTACCTCTTTCTATAACTCAGTCTTTTAAATAAATAAAATAAATCTTTAGAAAAATATTTCTGGTGACAATTGAAGTTACATAAAATACCTTATTGTTACAACAATCTATTTTAATCTGGCAACAATTAATTCACTTGCATACAAAACTATGATTTTACATATTTCTCTATATGTTATGTCACAATTTACATTTATATTTCTGTATCTACTATTATAATTTTACTAATAGTTATTTTTAATACTTTCAATTTTTAACTTTCATACTAGAATAAAAAGTGTTGTGCCCCACTGTGACAGTAATGCAATGTTTTGTATTTATCTATGTTTACCTTTATTCTGAGCTTCATTTTTTTTAGTTCCTACAGAAAAATTTACAGCTGCCCTTAGGAACATATTTTTTAACAGATACTGAGGTTTCCTTCAGCATGTCATAGATGGCTGCCTTCAGCCAGTCCCAGGAACCCAGCTCCTCAGACCCTGGCATCAGCAACTGACCCACTGTGTCGGGTGTCCTGATTCCTCACCAGGGTTCAGCACAGGCTGTGGGCGGCTGACATCCCAGGACCAAGAGAACTTGTGGTTTAAGTTCTCCAGGATGAATGCTCCAAGAGGAGGGTGGCCAGGCTCGTGGCCAGGTTTTGGCTGAGTTAGACTGATTTTTCTTCAGCACTGAGCGTCTCAGCCTGGAGTTCTGAGGGAGGTGTGTTCATCTCAGGGCGCAGCCTCAAGGTGAGAGACGCCATGCCGGGGCTGGAGAAGGTTCCTAGTGCAGGGCAGTTGGAAGGAGCATTTGTGCTGCCAGTCTGTATTTCTCTGTGGCAACCGGCCAAACTAAAAATAAACACATTATACACTCATATTTGGTACAAGATTTTCAAATGAATGTATATTTTAAAACATTGTGTGTTTTTCACAGTGGAAAAAGTGCTGGGCCAGGCTGAAGCCCAGCGCCCAGAACCCAATCCTGCTTTCCAAAATGGGTGGTGGGGACCAAGGACTTGAGTTGTCACCTTGTGCCTCCCAGAGTGGGCATCAGCAAGAAGCTGGATTATAAGTAGCCAAGACTCTGCTTCTGATCTACCTCCCTGCTGATGGACCTTGAAGGCAGCATCTAAAGGATGGCTCCAGGACTTGGTTCCCTTCCACCCAAGGGGGAGACCAGGCTGGAGTTTCTGGCTCCTAGCTTTAGCCTGGCCCAACTCTGGTTGTTGAAGACATTTGGGTAGTGAATCAGCACTTGGAAAAGCCTCTCCCTCTCCTTCTCCCTCTCTCTCTCTCTTTTTCTACCTTTCAAATAAATAAATTTTAAAAAATGTTTATACCTTCTTTAGATGATTTAATATTTGCAAATTTATTGCAAATGTTTGTGGCCTAACGTGTGGCCTCGACTTTTCTTTGTATGAGAAAATGGCTGTTAGACTTAAGGAGATTTCTTTGCTCATGCTGAGTACCTTCTCTCCTGCTACCTTTAAAATGTTCTCCTTGTCTTTGCTTTCTAGCAGTTTGACTACACAGCATCTGCACGCAGTTCTTGAGTTTCTCATCGATGCTTTGACCATCATATATCTGTGTGGCTCTCACTGAGTTTTTCATACTTGAAGTTTGTGTAAGCTTCTTGGATATGTAGGTTAGTGTCTTTCATCTAATTTGGGAAGTTTCTTGTCATTATTTCTCCAAGTATTTTCTTGACCCTTTTGTCTTTCTTCTCCCAGGACTTCAATAACATGTGTATATTTTGGGGTACTTGAAGTTGTCCCACAGGTCCCTTTGGCTCTGAGTCTTCATTTTTTTCTGGTTCTCTGACTGCATAATCTCAGACTTCATAAATGCTCAAGTCCATTGATTCTGCTTGAATCAGATGTTGAATATCCCTGGTAAATAGTTTTCATTTGAGTTGCTGTTCCTTTTAGTTCTTTAGTTTCTATTGGATTCATTTTTTCTGATTTCTGTTCCTTTATTGACATCCTCATTGTGTCAATACATCATTTTACTGGTTTCTTATAGTTCCTTTTCCATGATTTCCTTTAGCTCTTTGAGTGTATATAACACTCATCTTTAATTATTTTTCTAGTAACTTTAGTGTGTGGTCATCCTCAGTAACACTTTCCAGAAATCTATGTTTTTCTTTAGATTGGGCTCATATTTTTGATTTCTGTAAGTGATTTTAAGTTTTTGTTGCTGAAAACTGGGCATTTACATTTTATAATGAGACAACTCTGGAAACTGAATTTTCTCTCTTCCTCAAACTTTGTTTTTCTTGTTTGTCTAGGTCCATGGTTCTCTACTTTTTTTTTTTTTTTTGGACAGGCAGATTTAGACAGTGAGAGAGAGACACAGAGAGAAAGGTCTTCCTTCTGTTGGTTTCCCCCCCCCAAATGGCCATTACAGCCGGCGCACTGTGCCAATTGAAGCCAGAAGCCAGGTGCTTCCTCCTGGTCTCCCATGCAGGTGCACGGCACAAGCACTTGGGCCATCCTCCACTGCCTTCCTGGGCCACAGCAGAGAGCTGGACTGGAAGAGGAGCAACCGGGACAGAATCCAGCACCCCAGCCGGGACTAGCACCCTGGGTACCGGTGCCACAAGTGGAGAATTAGCCTAGTAAGCTGCGGTGCCAGCCGGTTCTCTACTTTTAAAAATGTATCCGGCCGGCACCGCAGCTCAATAGGCTAATCCTCCACCTAGCTGCGCCGGCACACCAGGTTCTAGTCCCGGTCGGGGTGCTGGATTCTTTCCCGGTTGCCCCTCTTCCAGGCCAGCTCTCTGCTGTGGCCAGTAAAGGCAGTGGAGGATGGCCCAAGTGCTTGGGCCCTGCACCCCATAGGAGACCAGGAGAAGCACCTGGCTCCTGGCTTCGGATCTGCGCGGTGTGCAGGCTGCAGCGCGCCAGCCGTGGCGGCCATTGGAGGGTGAACCAATGGCAAAGGAAGACCTTTCTCTCTGTCTCTCTCTCTCACTGTCCACTCTGCCTGTCAAAAAAAAAAAAAAATCCTTTTTTTTTTTTTCAAAAGTTTTGTTCTTATGTGTGGCCACTAGAATTTGTGTTCCATTATCTCGGTGATCACCCTGTGACACAAGAGAGATTTCCTTAAATGCCTGGGCCCAGTGGTGGGAGAGAAAGAGGGGTGGAACACTACCTACCTGGCTACTAGGATGGATCCTGGAACTGTTTTGCTGGGGCACTGTTTTCATGCAAGAGTACTTATAAAAAGAATTTAGCAAAATAAAGTATGGAAAGATTATTTTAGTACAAAAAATTTTTGAAATCCATGCATGATCTTTCATAATATGCATTTTAAATGGATTTCTGAAGCCCTCTCACACTACGCAAGCTGCCTGCTGCTCTCCCTACCCTTCACAAACTGGCTGTATGAAAATCACGGATCTGCTGGAGGTGCAAGTGCATGGTCTTCAAGATCTTCTCTGAGCTTGCTTCCAGACCTGGCAGTCTCCATGAGGGATTTAATTCTCGGCCTTCACCTTCCCGGGCTTTCATCTGCAAACTAGTTTTCCAGCAAACCAGGCTTGCTTTGGCCCAGGTGGACAGGAAGTGGAATGCCTTTAAATCTGACAGACACTGCCACAACCCAGAAAGCTGGAGCCCAAGGGATGGAGGGAGAAGCAGCACAGCAAAGAGGAGCCTCCTCGCCAGTCTCTTGGGGCTCAAAATGCATCGTCACCATATGTTAGGAGTAAAGCCCTTAATAGTACTGGCGTGAACAAACTGGGCAAAATGTTCAGGAAGCCACCTCTGCAGCTTCTCCCACTGTGCTGGAAGAATGGAGATGGTCAGCAGGTGGATAGAGGTGCCATCATTCCCTCTTCCCAAACCTCAGTCCTCTGTGACTTGAGTAACGAAAGCTTTGCACCTGATGTCTGAGTTCTACAGAAGCTGATGCCATCAGTCTTGCGGCGCCTACGGTTGTTCAGAGGGACTGTATCTGTGAGGGTTCCACTCTATTCTTCCCATAGCCTAACTAAATAACAAGCTTTTAAAAATATCCCCTACTGATATTCTTGAAATACCATTTTCCTACCTTTAACCCTTCCTATTAGCTGTTTCTATAATTCCAGTACACCCACGTGCTTGGTGTATTAGTTTGTTATTAGTTTGTATTAGTTTTCTCCTTGTTAATTTTCTCTTATGCTATGTTTATTAATGGGGAAATCCATTTCTGTGTGAATGGCTGAGAACTTCCGTGGCTGGGCTTTAGGAAAATCGCCAGGTTTACGTCACCAGGCTTTACATTTTACATAATTCTTTAGCTTACATATAGTCTTTCCAGCGCAGCAACATGAACTCAGTATTTGTTCAATTGAATGTGCAAGACTAGAGTTTAGATTTTTCCATGTCAAGCTTTAATATTATTGACATACACCCTTGGGAGTAGCTAGAAACTTCCTTGTCTTTTTGAGTCACCAAACATGCTGGTGACAGACCTCGTTAATGGTTCTGTCTTTGGTGCAGTTCTAACTTCAAGCCACAGGTTTTCTTTCATGAATATTTGAAGCCAGGACTCTACAAGGTACAGTCCACTCTTCCCCGTGTGGTTCTCAACTACGTTTGTTTCTGATGACTAGGAATGGCTATTTCTTTTTTACAAGCTCTAAAGTACATTTTATAAATCTTTCAGCTGTCCAGCATTTCTAAGGATTGGAATCTGTGTGTGTGAATTTCAGTTTGTGTGTGATTAGCCCTCCCATCTGTAAGGTGACGACTCAAGAGCTGCCTGTGCCAGATGCTCTCGTCCTGGAGGAGCTGTGGAACATCTGGGTGACAGAAGGACCGCTCCACCTTTTAGAAGTCAGTAAGTTTACAGTTTATCTGCTGCAACCACGTCCACTATAAAGTGGTTGAGAATAAAGATTATGAACTGCAACAATTTCATTTGGAAGCTGGAAGAGTGGGACTCAGCAGTCACTGCTCATGGCAAGTTTTGTCCTTCGGGAAGAAATGGCAGACATATCTTTCATCTTTTTTTTCAAATTATGATTCACACATGAACAGAAGCAAGCACTTGATAGAGAATGTTACAGAGAGAGAGCTAAGGCAAATTGAACCTCATTAAGCTTCTGACCGCATCTTCTGTGTCCTTTGATCCAATATCAATGTTTTCTTTTCATTTTTAAAAATTTTCTTTTTTCCCACCTTTTGAAATTCCCTTTCTTCAGCAAGACCCATGAGGCCATTGTCTCCTTTGGGTGAACACCGTGATTCCTCTCATTCTGCTTCCTTCACACCACTCTGTCTCGCCTCCTTGATGGTTGCATTTTATAAGAAGTAGGTACTATAATTACTTAATTCTATCTTTCTTTTGGTTCTTATAGGCATTCTCTATCCTGCATTTCATAAGCTCTTATTTTTTGCATTGATTGGATCATATATATTTTTTCATATATTCTGGGATGGACATTATAAAGCAACGGCACTCACTTTAGAAGCATCTGTGTTTTCCTGAGGTTCAAGATGCTATTCCCTCTGGATTCAGATCCAAATGGATCACTGTATAGCAGGGTTTGTGTCACTATTTTTAATGGGACTTAGTTTCATCAATCCACTGAAGTCCATCATTTATTTTTTCAACTTGTGTTATATTGAGTTAGATTCCAAGGAGGGAGCAAAAGCCCATTAAAGTAGAAGACATGAAAGGATCCTTGGCACCATTTGAACCTTTGGGTGGACACACGTTCCCCCTCAGTAAGAGCAGGCTGCAAGGGAATATAGTGAGACCCTGAATCCTCCCCGCTGCCCCGCTGTGCCCTCCCAGGGCTTGTCACCCAGGCAGCAGGAGGACACTTCAAAAATAGATTCACTTAAATTATTTAAGTGCTTTATCCCCTCAAGAAAGCTTGAGTTAAACAAGTTCCAGTGGGAGTCTGTGACGTCCCTATTAAGGCCGTTAATAAATACAGGTCACAGGACAGAGGGCCCATGGCTATGGTGAATGATGAGTAGATTCCCTTGGACATCTGGTTGACCTAATTCCTCCAGTCTTATAGAAGGAAGTAACGAGGGGGATTTTCAGTAGCTGCTGATGTCTCTAGGATATAATTCATAACCATTTCTATGGAATTAATCATATTCACTATTTTCCATTAACTAACCTTTTTATTGGAGGAAATTTTATTACACTGACTTTTAAAATATTTTTCACAAAAGTTTGTTCTTCTTTCTGCTAAACAATTCTGCTTAATTACTGTACAAATTTTCCTGCTCTCTGTATCTCTCTCTGTAAATCCAGAAAACTTCCATTTCCTCAGCAAAGAAAAAAAAGTTTGAATAGTTTCTCCTTTTTTTTCAAAATATTATATGCATATTATGAATTTGTATTTCTGGGTTAAGCTAATTTTTCATTCTTTTTGCTGGAAGATTCTGATGGAAGACATTTTAAACTCTCCTGACAGTGAGAGGAGTGCAAACGGGAGACGCATGGCCTCAGCCTTCTCCCTCTGCTCACGGAAGATGCCAGCTGCCAACCGGCATTGTAGGCTTGGGAGCATGACGGGTGTGGCATATCGGCTTTCTGGCAGAGTCAAGATAATGGCATCACTGCTCCAGGGAGCTGCATTTATGGAGGTGGTGAAAATATTATCTGTTCAAGGAAGGAGGAAGGCTCAGGGTTCCAGGCAACAGCTGCAGAGTAAGCCTCACCTCGGCCTAATTCTTCTAGTAGGGTCTTTACCCGCAGCATTCCACAGCACCCTACTTCTGGCTCAAGGTTCTAAGCCGCTCAGAGCTGTCAGGTGCAGGCACTAGAAATTCACCGCGAAGCAACCCCAACGTTTCCCGATAGGATGAGTGTGCATCAGAGTTCTCACGGAAGAAGGAAGGCATCAGCTACAGGAATTGTTCCAACTTCCAGGAACATCAATAGCGGGAACCACAAACTCGATGCTGTAATCAGTTCATATCGGAACACAGGACGAAGCTGCAGAAAGAGCCATTTCCAGGGTGAATGGGATCATTGATCTTTCCATCAGAACAGTATTGACGGCCAGATACAAACTGGGTGTTCAGGACTCCAAGGCTGTGCTACGTGTCAGCATGAATTGTGTTGTTTTTTAAATATTCAAATAGCTCTGAAATGTTGCAGCATTTTTTGCTTACTTAGGAAATTGCAACACACTTGATGATTAGCATGCACTCCTGGATCCTGTGCTGACACTGATGGTAATTGAACAAAATCACCTAAAGATCTCCCTAAAGAGATCTTTCAGAAAAAAATATCAGAGATGTTGCTTTCAGGAATTAGAAGTAGATAAGGTGTCAGACTAAATTGGTTTTTTCCTCTGTGTTTATAAGCTGCCTAACAGTAAAACAAGTATATTTGGCATATTGCTGGAAAGACGACTTGACCTTCCTGAAAACCTGATGACAGGTGTGTCACGGGCAGACCCACAAGCACACACGCAGGAGACCGCCGACATCCAGTCAGTTACTACTTTGATGTCAGTGGCCTTAAGATGCCAACAAATATTTCAGGGTGATTTTCTGATATAATTTTCTCTTTCAGGACAGGGTCAGCCAAGGTGAATCATCCTTAGGAACTTAGAGGATATGCAAAGTGGAAATGATAGTGGGTAAAAATGATTTCATGGGACATTTCTGCCTTGCTTTTTTATATTAACTCTGTACTCTTATCCGGGTTTATTTTTGGAAAGAGTGAAGGGTAAAGGCTAAGAAATCACTAGAGTTAGCTCTTCCTTGACCACTGGCCACTTTGTAATCACAGGAACACCTTCATCTGTCTTTACACTGTGGAGCCCTCCTGGAGTATCCAACACCCATGCCCAAGGCATGGGAAGTCAAACCCTAACTCACAGGGTTGCTGCTCTCCAGTTTCCCTTTCCTGCTCCGGCCCCAGGGACCTGAAGGCGCCTCTGAGGGGTGGAATCAGCTGTGAACCATGGACATCCCTGCTCATTCTTATTTTGGATTCTGCAGAAGCAAGGCCTGACTACGTTTTATCTGGACCAGTTCTCAGAATTGTTTCCTTGAGAAAAACCGAAAGCTCAGACACAAAGGAGAGGACTGCCCCACTCCCCGTGAAAGCAGAGAATCCCTAGGCTCAGTGTTCCCTGCACTGTTGGTCCAGAAGGGGCCTTGGTGTTGCATCTGGGGAACGAGGGATCAGCACGGCCATTGCACCCTGTCCAGCTACCAGCCTTGCCATAAGAAAGTCTCTCTCTAATTCAGGAATCCTCTCCATGGAGCTGTGCATGGCAGGCTAGCTTGCTGGCTTGCTGGATGGTAAAGCTCCATGTGCTCACAGCTTTTGCAGCTACTGACAACCACACATTGCTGTGTGGTAAAATCACGTATCTTTCAAGACAGAGGTGGGAGCAACCTTGAAGAGCAAGAATGTGAGCCCTTTGCAACAGGGATTTCAGCGAGCACACAGCGTGGCCTGGAAAACTGTGGTCACACCAGACAAGGACCTTGGGATGTGTTTACGAAGAAGAAAAGAAATCTTAGCACTTACAGAGGAGAGGACTGCACGTGGGACCAAGCAAGCTGTGGGCAGTCGACTGCTGCATGACTCAGCCGTCAGCCTCCCAGTGCTGGGGAGCCTGTCCAGATCCACATGCAGAGAGAACAGACCTCACACGCCAGCCTGCGGCATGTCCTCGACTTGGGCTGACGCAAATCCTGGTTTCTGTTGTTACTTTTCTTAAGATTTATTTATTTATTATTTGATTATGATTCGTGTATTTATTTAAAAGGCAAAACAACAGTGAGAGAGAGATAGATGATAAATTAGATGATAAATAGTTGGTTGGATGGATGGATGGATGGATGGATGGATAGATGGATGGATAGATAGATAGATAGATAGATAGATGATAGATAGAGCGAGCTTCCATCTGCTGATTCACTCCTCAAATGGCTACAACAGCCAGGTGTGGGCCAGTCCAAAGCCAGGAGCCAGGAACTTCATGGGTGGCAGGGGACAAAGCACTTGGTCATCTTCCTCTGCCTTCATAGATGCACTAGCCGGAAGCTGGAAGGAAGTGGAGCAGTTGACATTGTCACAAGGTGCCAGTGTTGCTGCTCCATGATGCTGGCCCCAGGGCAAAATCCTTTGAGGTGAGATGTTCAGTGAGAACCACTGTGAGAAACTTTGATCAGCATCACACACCACAGAACAAGTAAAGTGCATGAAGCAGCAGTCAATGGTTCATACCTGCAAAGAAATAGAATAACCTGCTTTATGTTGATTTAGTGTAGAGCTAGAAATACAGAACCTTAAAATGATAAATAGATAAAACTGAGCCTGCTCTACAAATTTATTTAACATCCTGACAAAGTACACATTAATCATTTAACCTGTGGTCATGAACAAAATGAATGTGTGAATGTGAAGAAAGGTACCACACCAGCATTAACACGCCTCATCATACCCAGATGTCCATTTCTGTTGGCATCTTCTAATAAAAGTAACAAGGGTTTGGGTATCTTGGAGAAATGGCTGATGTTGGGACAAGATACTCCTTCCTGGAACCTCCCCATTGTTTTGTATCAGCTTGCATCCCTTTGAGTTCAACATATTTTGGGATATTTTAGTCTTCTGAGATCTGGATATCCAATTTAGTGCATAGATTCAGAAAATATTTAGCTCATATTACTTTATTCTTCCTTTGCCCTTTCTCTGTCTTTTCCTTCTGAGACTCGATGGTGGCTCGTTTCTTCTTGTTGTCACTCTAAATGGATGATGTTTTAGGATCTGTCTTCATGCCTGCCAACTCATTCCTCTGCTTGACTGACCATAGGTGGTGTCTAAAACTCCGGGTTCCCTCCACCTGAATTTGTGTAACTCTAGAAACATGTCTCCCTTGGCTCCGGCAAATGAGCCAGATGGGCAGAGCCTTGCGTGCCATCAGGGCATTTGCTCCGTCAACACCCCTTACAGGCTGCCTTCCCTTTTCTGACCCATTCCCAAACTTATAAACCCAAACAAATGACCTGACCTAAATGTTTGTCCCAGAATATGCTTGTAGAAAACTATGACTTTTATACTTCCTAAGCTTTGTTTAGTAATATGACATCTTTATTTGTCTAATTTTGCTGCCTTAACAAAATATCTGAGGGTAAATAATCTGCAAATGAAGAGGTTTATTTAACCCACAGTTTTGGAGGCTTGAGGTCATGGTGTGGACTTTGGCTTGCCTCTAGTGGGGGCTGCATGATGAATGACATCCGAGCAGCAGCCATCATGTGGCCAGAGAGGAAGCGGGAGAGGGATCCAGAAGTCAGGCTCACTCCACCCTGTCCACCCATTCAAAGGCACTCCCCCACGCCACAGGGCCAGCGTTCCTTCCCCCAAAGGATGATGGCCTCAATGACCCAATAGGCTCCACCTCTTAAGGGTTCCCCACTTAGCAACATCCTCACACTGACAACAGGTTTCCCAACACCAGAACCTTGGGGAACACACTCAAGACATATCCAAACCCCAGCAACAGCCAGCATGTCCATAGTGGGCACCACAGTGCCTCGGGGTGGTTCAAACTTACTGGTTTGTATAGTGAGACTTCAGAGGGCTTAGATCAAGCAAGGATTCCATACGCAAACAAGAATATAATCAGGTATGACCACCACCGTGGGCTACACGTGATGCTGCCTGAAACTAAGGGAGGACAGCCATTTAACAGAGTGTCCATCAACACTGATGTGGTAGTTCACAGAGACATGGACACTAACACCAGCAGAAGCAGTCATGCTCTGGTGCAGAGATGGATATTCATACACTGTACACCCACACACACCACACCACATACATGCATTCACATCACACACCACACACACACCCACGTGCACAATACACAGCACACACATAGACACACCATCCTTCATCCATGCTTACACACCACGTTCCACACCACATGCATGCACTTACACCTCATGCCACACACCACACACACACCCATGTGCACAATACCACACCACACACATAGACACATCATCCTTCATCCATGCTTACACACCACATTCCACATTCCACACCACATGCATGCACTTACACCTCATGCCACACACCACACACACACCCATGTGCACAATACCACACCACATACATGCATACACACCACATACTATAGAAACACACACTGCAACCCCCCACTGGACATGAACATGCCATACTGCATATATACACACCACAACCCACAAACCACTTACTCACACATCACATGCACACACACACCACATATACACACATACCACGCATGTACTCTCACACACATATATACACACATACATACACATGCATGTATATTTCTGAGTTAATATAATTAGAGATGGGTGTTTGGCCAATGGCTGAGGTGCTTATATTGCAGGTCAGAGTGCTTGAGTTTGAATCCTGGCTCCACTCCTGACTCCAGATTACTGCTAATGTCTACCCTGGGAGGCAGCAGTGACGGCTCTAGCACTTGATTTCCTGCCAGCCATACAAGAGACCCACATTGAGTTCTGGGCTCCTGGCTTCAGCCATTGCAAGCATTTGGGTAGTGAACCAGCAGATGAAAGCTCTGTGTTTCTGTCTGTCTGTCTGCCTCTTAAATAAGTAAATAAATTAACTTTAAATTTCAAAAATATTTTATTGTAGAACATCTACAATCAAAAAGCAAAATAATTATGAGTAAATATAATCTGGATTTATTTATGACCTGTTTTCTACTTAAAATATATTGAAATTATACCTGTATCACCCATGCTTCAATTACTCATAATTTAAAATATTATATTAGGTATCTAGTTATTATTGTAGGACATTTAGGCCATGTTGTATTTCATTCTCCTTAAAAGTGGTTGTGGGCCGGCACCGTGGCTCACTAGGCTAATCCTTGTAGTGCCGGCACACCGGGTTCTAGTCCCGGGCGGGGCGCCAGATTCTGTCCCGGTTGCCCCTCTTCCAGGCCAGCTCTCTGCTGTGGCCAGGGAGTGCAGTGGAGGATGGCCCAAGTGCTTGGGCCCTGCACCCCATGGGAGACCAGGATAAGTACTTGGCTCCTGCTGTCGGATCAGCGCAGTGCGCCGGCCGCGGCGGCCATTGGAGGGTGAACCAACGGCAAAGGAAGACCTTTTTCTCTGTTTTTCTCTCACTGTCCACTCTGCCTGTCAAAAAAAAAAGTGGTTGTGAAATTTTTGGTGCTAAAAAGAAGGTTATTTATATCGAAGTTAGAATATATAGTTAGATATTTTGCTAAATTGCTCGCTATGAAGAATACAACATTTACATTTTTCCTTAGAATATTTAGTGTGTATTCTTCCTCAGTCATATATCTCCTGGGATTTCTCATTTCTCATCATCATTAACCTGATAAAAGGAATAAAATGTATTTTGTCTTAGATAGTTCTGAAATAACTGCTTTATATATTTATTGACCACAAATTTATTTTTTGAAAATTGTTTTTAGCTCATTGCAAATTATGATTTTAAACCAAATGCTAAGTGATCTGAAAGCAAAGGGTATTACTCTTTAACTTCCACACATTTTGCAAGTATCTTTCTGACTTTCAATTTTCAAAAATACATCTATTATGATTGCTGTTCTTTCTTTTCTTTTCTTATGTTTTTCATTTTCTCCCTTTCTCCTTCCCTCCCTTTTTATTTTTTTTCCAAATTTTCTAGTTCTTTCCAGTTTTCTCCATTCTCGTGGAGGAGAACTATTTTAAATTGCCAAAGCTCTCGATATTTATATTTATAAATTGTTCTCTGAGTCAGGCTTACATGTCCTCAGTCACATTAAGTTATATAATTTTTCATGGATTTTATTCTAGATTTCACATTTCTGCACACTCATTCTTTAGTCTGCTCCTAAAGGTCATGCCATAGCATTTCCCACAGTTTACGACTACGGAGACACTGGCTCTGTGCCCACCTGCAGGCAGCATGGGTGGGTCAACAGGGACTTGGCCATGGAAGGAGACAGCAGCAGCTCTGTGGAGAGATTACTTTGTGATCTGGGACTCTGGCGGGCGCAGGCGGTGAGCTTAATGCTGAATGTGCTGAGGAGAGGGAGTATGCAGACAGGAATCTGCGCAGAAGACAGCAGCAGCGGGGGCTGCACACCGCAGGCTGTTCAGAGGGGCTCTGCTGCTGGCGCCTCCACACCACCCTCCTGCAGGTGGAAAGCACGCTGACACCGTGAGGACAGCCGGAGAACGCGCTCCTTTCTTCTGCAGAGTGCACTGTGCAGGACAGACGCAATCTTGTCCTTGCTGGTCCTGCCGCCGATAATGCAGCAGTACTCGTGGGCGGGCAAGGCTGAGGGGTCGGGCGAGATTGCTGGGAAGCACACTGGAAGAAGCTGGATTACTTAGCAAACAAGGAGGGTATTGCTCAAATGGCTGGAAAATTTTGGAAAAGTCAGGGAGAGTAAGATCAGGTACTGTTTCGGCATTCTTAGAACAAGAGCCTGTACGCCGCCTGGGATGCCCACATGCTGTACTGGGTTCCTGCCTTTGAGCCCAGCTTGGCTCCTGAGTTCAGCTTCCTGCTAATGAGCACCCTGGGCAGCAGCAGGTGATGGCGCAAGATTAGCATCCTTGCCACCCAGATGGGAGACCTGGGTTGAATCCCCAGCTCCTGCTTCCAGCCTGGTCCCCCCTGTAGCCATTGCAGGCATTGGGGGAGTGGATCAGAGGATGGGAGATAGCTCTCTGTGTGTTTGCACCTGTCTGAAATAACTAAAATGAATGAATAAAAATTTTCTACAATATTGATTTGGAGCTAATTCTCCTATTCTCAATATTCATTCTTATCATGGAAGAGTGGAGCAGGTTCTGATCAATGTGAGCTTCCCTGTGCATTTGGTGACGTTTCCACAGAGGTCCTGCACAGCAAATGACACTGCTATGAACAAGACTTGGTCCTGTAAACAGCTTCTTCACTACAGCTGACAGCATTTACCACTTTCATATCATCATTTCCCGGCTGAATTAAAGTATTTTTAGCTCCGATGTATTTCAGTAGATTTGCAGTATTTTTATTTACAAAAATCCCTTCACTGCAAATATGATAAAGCTGTGTATTGGGCTTTTATGAGCCAGTTTGATTACTTTGTTCATCCCCTATTCCGATGGCCAAAATCCAAGAACACGTTGAGTAGTTGTGGCGAGTACCTGTAACCTTGTCTTCTTAAAGGTTTTACTGGTAGTATCTGGAAGGCTTCAGCATTTTTGTGACAGCTGCAACCGACAGCATAGCATACCAAGGAAGTACAATACTATTGATTTTCCTAGTGATTTGTTTGTAATAAGGAGCTATTGTTTTTAGTAATTTTTCTATGGTACTAAATGTTCCTTGTTGAAAATGCATTAATAGGCTAATACTGGATGATTACTCTTGCAGCCTTTTAATAAATTGTTACCATGGTGAATTATCCACTGCACCCTAGAATCCTGGGTATGGGTTGTGTACCTATCATGACTGGAAGCCACCATGGTTTTATGCTGTTTCTTCACCTGCTACCATCAGGACTGTGATGATCTTGGAAATGAATTGAGGATATTTTCTATCTTCTGTGCCCAGAAAATCCAAGCTAATCGAATGAATTTTACTTTAATAGAAATCATCTGCCCATAAAAACTGTCACCATTTTTCTAGCTCCTGGAGCCATTTGACCAGTTCTTTTGCAAGAGACCACTTTAAAATGTATGTTTTTTTAACTTTTATTTAACAAATATAAATTTCCAAAGTACAGTTTATGGATTACAAAGGCTTTTCCCCCCATAACTTCCCTCCCACCCGCAACCCTCCCATCTCCTACTCCCTCTCGCATTCCATTCATATCAATATTCATTTTCAATTTACAGAAGATCAATTTAGTATATAATAAGTAAAGATTTCAACAGTTTGTACCCACACAGAAACACAAAGTGTAAAGTACTGTCTGAGTACTAGTTGTAGCGTTTATTAACATTGTACGACACATTAAGGACAGAGATCCTACATGAGGAGTTAAGTATACAGTGACTCCTGTTGTTGACTTAACAAATTGACACTCTTGTTTATGGCATCAGCAATCACCTAGGCTCTTGTCATGAGTTGCCAAGGCTATGGAAGCCTTTTGATTTCACCGACTCTGATCTTACACAGGGTCGTAGTCAGAGTGGAAGTTCTCTCCTCCCTTCAGAGAAAGGTACCTCCTTCTTTGATGTCCCGTTATTTCCACTGGGATCTCACTCGCAGAGATCTTTCATTCAGGGTTTTTTTTGTTTGTCTGTTTGTTTGTTTGTTTGTTTTGCCAGAGTGTCTTGGCTTTCCATGCCTATAATACGCTCATGGGCTCTTCAGCTAGATCAAAATGCCTTAAGGGCTGATTCTGAGACCAGACTGCTATTAAGGACATCTGCCATTCTATGAATCTGCTGTGTATCCAGCTTCCCGTGTTGGATGTTTCTCTCCTTTTTAATTCTATTAGTTAGTATTAGCAGACACTAGTCTTGTTTATGTGATCCCTTTGGCTCTTAGACCTATTAGTATGATCAATTGTGAACAGAAATTGATCACTTGGACTAGTGAAATGGCATTGGTACATGCAACCTTTATGGGATTAAATTGGAATACCCTAGTACGTTTCTAACTCTACCATTTGGGGCAAGTCTGATTGAGCATGTCCTAAACTGTACATCTTCTCCCTCTCTTATTCCCACTCTTATATTTAATAGGGATCACTTTTCAGTTAAATTTAAACACCTAAGAATAATTGTGTGTTAATTAAAGAGTTCAACCAATAGTATTAAGTAGAACAAAAAAAAATACTAAAAGGTATAAAGTATTAAGTTGTTCTCAACAGTCAGGACAAGGGCTGACCAAGTCACTGTTTCTCATAGTGTCCATTTCACTTCAACAGGTTTCCTTTATGGTGCTTGGTTAGTTGTCACTGATCAGGGAGAACATATGGTATTTGTCCCTTTGGGACTGGCTTATTTCACTCAGCATGATGTGCTCCAGATTCCTCCATTTTGTTGCGAATGACCAGATTTCATTGTTTTTTTTATTACTGTATAGTATTCTATAGAGTACATGTCCAATAATTTATTTATCCAGTCTACTGTTGGTGGGCATTTAGGTTGATTCCAGATCTTAGCTATTGTGAATTGAGCTGCAATAAACATTAAGGTGCAGACAGCTTTTTTGTTTGCCAATTTAATTTCCTTTGGGTAAATTCCAAGGAGTGGGATGGCTGGGTTGAATGGTAGGGCTATATTTAGGTTTCTGAGGAATCTCCAGACTAACTTACATAGTGGCTTTACCAGTTTACATTCCACCAACAGTGGGTCAGTGTCCCTTTTTCCCGACATCCTCGCCAGCATCTGTTGTTGGTAGATTTCTGAATGTGAGCCATTCTAATCAGGGTGAATTTAAACCTCATTGTGGTTTTGATTTGCATTTCCCTGATGGCTAGTGATCCTGAACATTTTTTCATGTGTCTGTTGGCCATTTGGATTTCCTCTTTTTGAAAAATGTCTATTGAGGTCCTTGGCTCATCTCCTAAGTGGGTTGTTTGTTTTATTGTTGTGGAGTTTCTTGATCTCTTTGTAGATTCTGGTTATTAATCCTTTATTGGTTGCATAGTTTGCAAATATTTTTTGTGCTCAATTTTTTCAACCTTTTGAGCTAAAATTAGGGATCGTTGGTTTTCATAGGAATTTACTAAGAGAAATCAAAGTAAACTCACAGGAATGCACAAACTAATGTTTGTCAGTCTCAGCTATCTGAGGTTCTTCCCTCACTTTGTCTTTGGTGACTTTATTTATTTAAAAATAGTCTTTGGAGCTGGTCACTAATTTCCACCAGGTTTCAGTTTCCGTGCTTGGTAAAGTTTGCTCTGTCGATCCCCCATTCACGGAGGAACAACACAGGACCCTGCGCTGTTCTTTCTGCCCGGCCCTTCCCGGGTTAGCTGCCAGTCCCTCACTCGCGGAGGAACGATGCTGTCCCGGGTTAGCTGCCCGCCCCTCCACCTCCGTGGAGGGGTGGCACCCCCCGCTGCTTTCCCCGCTTCCACGGAGGAGCAGCACACCGCCGGCCGGCTCTCTCGGGGGCTGCTCAGATATTCCTCAGATGTTCCCTCAGATGTTCCTGGTGCATGTTGTCTCTCTCCTCCTTTATAGTCCTCTTCCACCAATCCCAACTCTGCTACCCACACGCCGAGCATGCTGCTCTCCTCCAATCAGGAGCAGGATCAGCTCCTGCAGCTTATCAGTCAAATTGGTGAGGCAGCTGCGTAGAAGTTTACTCCTCCCCAGCGCCATATTGTGGGAGAGCAGATGCATAGAATAAGTCTTAATTCCAGTAACTTAGTCTAGTCTCAGTTGCTCCCCACATTGCTCCATGTTGGATTTTGACACTAAATGTGGAGGCCGAGGGAGGACCCTGGTCTCACTGTGTGGGCCAGCTCTGCCCAAGATGGCACTGATCGGCCCTTCCTGCCACAGGGAACCACTTCCGGGAGCCGGGTGGCGGGAAGCACCATTTTCCTTGACTGCATGGCTGTCTACAGTTGCACTAGGAGAACCGAGTCTCTGCACAGGACAGGGGCAGCAGTGGTTCCACGTCCTTCCGTAGGCTGCCCTGGGTGTGCGAATTTTCTCAGGGAGATTGAGGAGAGGGACTGGTGCCAGGTAATTAACCAGAGTTTCATTCTGGGTTGTTCTGGAAGCTTGTGGAAGGCTCGTCCTGCCCTCTGAGAGGAGGACTTTTACTGCAGTTGGTGATACAGGGCATTAAGATTTTTCTTTTTCTTCGTGTGAGAAGGATTTTGGCATGGTCACAATGCTCCAAGTCTGCAGTTGTCTCAACTGAGGAGACAGACACAGATTGCGAAAATACAGCTGGTTTTCACCCCGTGCCTTTATGCTAGCAAATAGTTAACAATCAGTTGTTGAGAAAAAGCATAGATACATAAAAGTTTACTATAAAATGTGTTGATATAAGGGAGATGCAATATATTTTACAAAATATTAATGAATTATGTTTGATAATCCAATTGTCACACAACGATTTCATTGATTTTTTGGCTCTTTTATTTGTAGCTACCTTATGGCTGAAACAGCCACAAGAGCACAGTTCCAATATGAATGCTCTTCCATGTTTTATACACAAGGATGAACATAAAACAATAAGGACATACACATGTTGGGGCTTCATTCATTTGTGGCTGATAGAGTGAAATTATTGTGTTGGACATTAGTTTTCTAGAACTAAAAAATCTGGTTATTTTTATGCATTTATGATGCAGTAGTTACAGACATAGCACATGTTTTAGCTTAATTTGAATTATTATGTTTTTCCATTACTTTCTGAAGTCTAGAAAATCCACACCACTATGTGTCAAGCCCTACTGCAGGGAACTCTCTGCTTTCCATGGTGTGGCCCCTCCTGTACGGCTCATTTCACGCTGCCAGTGATTGGCAGGCCAGATGGTTGTATGCTGTTTCTAGCACGCATACTCAAAAGATGGAGTTCACCACAAGAATATAGATAATAAAATAGAGCACAATAGGAAGGAGAGAACTTGAACATTTACTGTCTTCTTTTAAAAATATTTGTGATCATGTTTCTTTGATACGCAATAATTACTGCATAAAGTACTGGCTCACAACACTCCTGAAGCTGTCCCTGTGCTGCTGTGAGCACCTTTGAGCCAGCCCCACCCAAGGGCAGTGCTTACTCACCCAAGCACTCTGGAGTATTGTCCACAAGAACAAGGAAATGAGCCCCCATGTTGAAGCGATTCGGGAGATAATGTTGAATAGTGGTTTAATTTAGTTCAGGATAAATCTACTCCAAACACTCTCTTGAAACAAAGCTTCCACAGTTAGTTTCCCTGTCTACAGAAAACATGGAACAAGCATTATAGCAAAATGCACAATCAGCCCTATTCTCACACAGGCACCTCCCCTCCCAGCACACACAAAGAGCAAACAGAAAATCATTTTCCCACAACACTGAGTAAACCTGTGGAGTGAAGCAAGAAGGAAGGTAAATGAGGCAATTGTTAAGTGTTAAAGTGTAGGAGAACTCAGGTAATATTTTGGTATTTTATGTAAAAGTTGTCTGGATACTCTTCCTTGCTTTCTTTTCTCTGTCAGGTGTTACAGACATGATTGAGCAAAACTGTGCAATGATTGGTCAGTTAGATGCAAGTGAAATCATGATAAGCCAACGTGACTATGATAATGTTTCAGTACAATTATAGGATTGGGGTTCCTTAATGGTTCATTTACTGAATGAACTAACTTCCAATGTGAGCAAACTTATTGATATAGGAATTGATTTGCTGCCACATCAATACAAGAATTAAATCCTGCTTACAATGTCTGCTGCTAACATAGCGCTTGACATAGCCGTGAGTGTGACCAGCACATGTCATGCTCGTTCCTGCTATGCAGTCTGACTCATTCTGACAAAGACCCAGCACAGAACCAAGCAGAGCTTTGGGGCCAGGTGCCCCTCTTCCTCTGGGTGAGGAGCAAATGTGGACTCAGCCCCACCCGACTGACACACCAAGGGTCCTACCTTGTGGATCTGCCTAAAGTGACACTCCACTGCTACTGAATTTTCCTTTGCTTTCTGTTTTTTTAAGAATTCTATTAAATATTTACTGAACAAATACAGAGTTATTGAACAAATGCAGAGTAATTGAACTAAAGAGTGTTTCCACCTGGAGATACAACAAACAGCTTCAGATCCTCGAACAGTACCCCAAGGAGAAGGAACGGTGAACCCAGGGCTTCTGCAAACAGCACTGGAGCCCAGGGATGAGAATGAGCAGCCGAGCGGCTGCAGGACGGCTGTGCGAGTGCTGGGCTTCTCTGGGCTTTGTCCCTCACCTGCACTCTGCACTCTCCCTTCCCCTGAAGGAGGCCTGACAGCTCTGTGCTCCTCGGGAAGCCCTCTGTTGCCAGCAGGGGATACACTCAGGCTGCTGGAAAAAGCTTGAAGTTATCACTTTGGTTTACTACAGAAACGGCTTATTTGCTCCGTGACTATTTTTCTGTATCCACATTAGTGATCCTCGGGCGGTGGGGAACAGAGAGCATATTCTCCAAAGGAGGATGAGTCACGATCCCAACAATCCAGGGGTGGCCCGTGGGGACCGTCCTCCGCAAACCCCAACCACTCACAGTGCCCTCTGCCAACGGTGCAGATGGGAGTGTGGTGTGTGCAGGGGCAGGGCAAAGACCGCTGACAACCACTGTTCTGTGAGATCTGAAAATCTCATTTTGAGTTACTAGGAAATACAAATTGCATAATACTAACAGGCTCCACTAAATTGTTAAATCTTACAAAAATGAGAATTGTTTCAACAACTTTTCAGCATGTTTGAGGGCAGGGATATATATAATATAGTTTATATTATACATGTATTTTATCACATACTCAGTAAGGAATGCTGAGGTGCTTAATCCAGCTAATAAACTGAAAGTAAAAATTTTACTTTTTTCAACGTGTCGTGTACAGGATTCTGAAGGTGGATCATGAATCCAGTGATCAATCAGTTCTCCAGGAAAGCCACATAATCGTTCAGTCTGGCTAGTTGTGGCTCATTAGGAATCGGAGCCACTGGAGTGGGCTCTGATAAGGGAATAAATCTGTTAAAATAAACATGTAGGGTCCCTGCACCTGGCCTCCTGGGCAACACCAAACTTGTAGTGGAGTTGGCTTGCCATCCTTGCTCCAAGACACCTTTCCCAGCCTCTTCCACAGGAAGTCCCACAAAAGCCATGAAATCACCTGCGATTATTGAGGTGTGTGCTTGAGAGACCATGGTGAAGCCTCGTCTCCTTGTTGTGTCCCTCAGTGCCTCCATGATTGGCTGGACCATGTCCGACCACTGTGAGGTTTGATGGTTGTGTAGGTCCCAAGGAAATCTCTCTGCCAGAGGCTTTGTCCAAATTCCCCCAAGTTCAGAATTTGTAGGTTTTATAGCAGGTGGTATTCTTTTCCAAAGCTATCTCACCTTTTTCACGTCATTGGGGAGCAAATATAAAGATGGGTGCTGGCCATACACTGGGGGGGGGGGGGTCACAGTTCCTCCAGGGGCCTCGGGCTCCCGGTTCTCGCTGACCCAGTAGCTTTTTGAAGCTGAAGGCACTTTCTGCCATCACTGCCACTGGCATCTTCCTGCTCCTTTGCTGTCTTTTTAAAGCAATTTTATTTTTTATGTTAAAGGAAAAGAGAGACTTCCACCCACTTGTTCACCTCAAATGCAGCAACAGCCAGGGCTGAGCCAGGCAGAACACAGTCCAGGGCTCCCGCGTGGATGGCAGGGACCCAGTTTATCACCTGCTGCCTCCCAGGATCGGCAATAGTGGAAGCTGGCCTGGAAGCAGAGCAGGACTCAAATTCAGGCACACTGCTAATGGGGCGTGGGCAGCCCAGGCAGTGGTCTAACCACTGTACCACAATGCCCATCCTGTGAAAGTGTTCTTTTAAGTTGACTTCTTCTTCCATTTTCTCTTTAAAACAGGACTATTCTACTTCTCTGTTACTAAATTCACAAATTAATCTTGATTGTGAGCAGAGTATTTCTTCTGCCTGAGGCAAGTGTCTAATTAGAGATGTGCATTTTAGATATCATACAAATTGCATGGACCCCACATCCGTATTTTTGGAATAGCAAAATTGAGTATTATTAGGAAAAACATCTTTCCTACTGTATTCCTACTATATCTTTCAGTACCATATTTCTTACAAGACATATCTTTCAAATATTTAAATTGGATTATTAATTTATTCTTCCCGCTCAGAGGCAGAGTATAAATTTATATGCAAATGTTACTACTTCTAAAGGTCTGAATTCATCTCGCTTGTTGAAGTGTGACGTGGCAGCGCAGATACTATGCATAATCCCTGAAACAGGAGCGACCCCCCCAATCTGTAATATAATAACTGAACAGCAATATTTGAATACTTATAAATATATAAGATCTACTTTGTAATTCCATCAATATTTTACACAAGAATCTTATAATATGCTATTCACTTTGAAGTTAATATCATACATATCAGGAATGAGTCAAATAAATAACTGAGTTTATTGTCAAGTACTAACAAAATTAAAATTACAAAATATGTGGAAAATAGTTACAAAGGAAAAGATATTATCTTCACACAATCCCCAGTAAGAAAAAGTGCGTGCAATCGGATGCATCTTTATTTTGCAATAGCATTAGAAATAATAATTGTGTGCCCTATGCTAACCTATTTCTGAAAGACAGTTATTTATAGAACATGCTTTTCATATGGTACTTAATAGATTTTTAGGTCTTCAGAAAGATTGAGAGTTTAATGCATCTCCTTTGCTAACCTTCACATGATCCCACTCTGTTATTAAATCTTCCTTAATGGTTCTGCTTTTCAAGCTAAGTGCATCCAGATCTCTCATTTATAACAAAGTTTTTCTACAGGTCAAACTGCCCTGACCACTGGGCTGTGGACCCACTCCAGGGCGGAGGTGCAGGCTTATTCATCACATGCTGTCTCTTGTAGATTGCTCCAGCCACTCCACTCACACCAGACACTCAGTCAGCATTTGTAGAATGAAATCAAAATTAGCACGTTGCTTAGTCCCAGTCATATAATTGGAAAACGCATTAAACATGAATGAGCAGTCTGCAACTGAGGGTGCTGTGGGTTGAATGTTATATTATATTATATTATATTATATTATATTATATTATATTACATATTACATTATATGTATGCATGTATTTAATTTGTGTAAGAGTTTAGTCCCCAAGTTCCCTGGTTAATGGTACTAAGGGGGTGGAAAGTGATTCAGTGTTGGTGTGTAGAGGTGGAGCCATTTACGAAGTGATTGCATTGGATGAAGTCATCAGATTGGAGCCCCGAGAATGAATCCTGGTGGCTTGATAAGGAGGGAAGACACATTTGGGTCTACAGAGACCAACAAGTCTTGCTGCATGATGCTCTGAACGTCAGCACCGGAGCCCCAGCCAGTGGGGCTGCCCAGTCTCAGACTGTGAACCTTGAGGATACGGAGCCAACGCAAGCTCCTCTCTAAGGTGCCTGCCTCAGGTATTCTGATGTAGCAATGAAAAGCTGAGTAATGCAGAGGGGGTTTCACACACAGAGAAATGTTTATAGACCAGACAGTAAGTAAAATGACAGAAGGATGAAAGAAAACAGCGTAGGATGTGCAATGCAATCAAGTGAGATCATCTGAGGCACAGGAAGTTAAATAGTGAGTGGCCTGGAGGCATGATGTAGGTACTTTTTTTATGAGAAACTCAAGTTATTTCATATACCTAGAGCTCCTAAAATTCAAGGGGAGTTTGTTTGGGTTGTAGAGATGAGGGGCAAAGAAGCAAGGTTCTCATAGCATGCATTGTATAATCCATCAGTGCCAACTGCTATATTTTATTCTTCAGTTTTCATATACTTGATTCTATATTTTAGATTTTGTATTAAATGTAATACTTTTTTGTCTGTGATTGTGCTATTTTACCCATTCCAGTTCTTTGAACTTTCAAACTAATTTCAGTCTATTGTATTTGAAGCTTTTTTACCATTTTCTGTTTTCTATCATTGAATGGGAAGATAAGGAGTAACATCTGCAGGGTATAAAAGAAGTTTCTAAACAAGAAACTTCCAGTCAGGATCATGACCCAAGCAAGGAACAAAGACCACAACTCTGACAAAGTCTTCCTCTTAAGCTGTCTGTCCTTCTCCCTCAGCCTCGGAACACCAGCAGAGAACTCAAAGGGCGGGCAGTCCCGTGTCCAGCAGCAAAGCAGCGGTCACTGGGCCTCCATTAGCAGAAACGAAGGCTCACATGGAAGAGAGGAGACCTCGCTAACGGGCTGAGCGTTTCGGAACCAGACAGAATGGAAGTGGTGTCTGGTGAGAAGATACAAGCAGTGCCCCAGAAGGTGGCGATGAAGTCGACTGATGCTGGGAGTCCGAGGTAGGATGTCCAGGGCTCTCTTCGAAGATGCTGCACAACTGCCCACTGCTAGGGCTCTGTGCTGGTGCTCGCGCTGCCTGCTTTCCCAGGAGACCCCTCGTCGGAGGCGTGAGGGAGGGGAGGACGAGGCGGGGGTGGGGTGTGGATAAAAATGGTGGCTGAGCTTACCCCTGGGTGGACCCAAACCATTGCCACAACTTCACGACAGACAGTAGGAAGATGCTGGGCAGGGGCTGCGATGGCTGAACGTGCCCTGGACCTAAGGATTACATCTGGTTCTCTATGGCCAAACACTGTGAGGTAAGCACTGTGGAGTGGGATTGCAGGTACGCTATCTAGCATGTAAGGGTTAAGAATCCGCAACTTGGTTCCCCCCAAGCCATTAACAGCAGTCTGTGGCTGTCTGTGTCATGTTTTCCTTCTCATGCGTGCTAAGCTGGGATGGTATCCCCATCTAGCTGGGCCCAGATCTCAACTCTTCGTCCAACAATTTCCGTCTTAGGAATTGATGACTCATGGTAAGGAGTCCTGGGTTCCTTCAGAAATCCTGCAAAATTCTCACCACTCGTTACTCGTCGTTCAGCCCCGGGGCTCTTGCACAGCCCACGTTTTGCAGTGTTTCTCTGCAGGCAGAGCTGGCTGGCATCCGTCCTACCATGTCTGCCTCCTAATGTGCTGTGCCAGGCATGGAAGCCACATTTAGGTGAGTGCAGACGCACACCAGGCTATAGATTTTCCTGGCAAATCTGCTAAGGACTCTTTGGCTCAGGTGTCTGCGTGCTGCTGTGTGCCCACCCAGAATCAGGCCAATGCTGTCCACAAGCCTGGCTCACTGAATTAGTGTGGCCTCGTCTCCACTTGGTGCCTTTTCTGCGTAGTTCGGGAGGAGGGACAGAGAGGCCACTCTGCTTCTGCTGCAATGCACAGGTTGCAGCTGGGAGAATGTGAGTAAAAGCCAAACATGCGCATCTCGGTCTTCTGACCTCTGCAGCGTAGTAACTGGGCGAATTTGAATCAGAATTCCTCCTCAGATACACTGTCATTAATCAACAAATACTCCGCACTCTCCGTGTGCACAACCCTTCTTTCCGCGGTTCCAGACAGGCAGCTGCAACCGTCCTTGTACCCAGGACTTGGGTCTTACACTGTGGGCTTGCCTACCCTTTGGTAAGAATTGCTGCTTTATGAATCATGACTGTACCCAGATAACTAGCCTGACCTTGCAGAGAGAATTCTGACTCAAGACAGGAGCGAGGTAGAATCTCTGTGCCGTGAGAAAGCTCGGATGATGGTATCTCTTCATTCAGCCCAACTTGCGCATGTGTTCAGTGGATGTTGCAGCATCTTTTCTGAGTCACTTCTATTTATACAAATTTATAAATATTCATTCAGAACTAAAAGTTTGATATTTGTTGGATTGTTCATGGCAAATATATATTTAGCAAGATTTTAAATTAAATAATCAATAGAAAATTTTACAATCTTCTGTCATTCAAATATTTCAAACTGATTTTGTGAAAATTTGAAATTCAAAGTAATGCATGGAGGCCAGAGCCGTGGCCTATCAGGTTAAGATGCTGCCTGCAGTGCTGGCATCCCATATGGGTGCTGGTTCGATTCCTGGCTGCTCCACTTTTGATCCAGTTCTCTACTACAGCCTGGGGAAGCAGTAGAAAATGGCCCAAGTGCTCAGGCCACTGCACCAGTGTGGGAGACCCTGAAGAAGCTCCTGGCTTCGGTTCGGCCCAGATTCGGCTATTGCAGCCATTTGGGGACTAAACCAGTGGATAGATGATTTCTCTCTCTCTGTCTCTCTGTCTCTCACTCTCTTTCTTTCTCTGCATCTGACTCTGTAACTGCGCCTTTCAAATAAATAAATAAATCTTTACAAAAAAAGTAGTGCATTATAAAAATGGATCAAAAACCCCTACTAAAGAGCTAAGTCTGTAAGCTTCTCAGAGGAGGACTCTGGCCTTGACCTTGACAAAGTCAGGGCCAGGTGACAGCAGCACAGGCTCCAGGCACGCGGTGTTGCTGAGTGTGTCTTCTCCAATTGCACAATTCAGAACAGGGAGCTAGCCACAGGAGGAGCTCAAGGATCCAGTGGGCCCGTTGTGAGACCAGAGCTGAAACTTCACTGGTCATCTGACTTCTTGGGGGCCTCAGTGACCTCCTGGCTCCCCTGGATTTAGTGTCCCTCAGAGCCAGCGCCCAGTAACCCCTGAAAAGCCTGATTCTTTCCTTTCCCCCAGCTCACAGCTACCGTGGTGAGGACAGCAGGTCCCCAGGGGGACGGCTAGAGAAAGCTCCACAGAACACCAGTCGGCAGTGTGGTGAGGTCTGCCCCAGAGAGGGCCGAGCCCCTCCCCCTTTATCCCAGGGGTTCTGAGCTTGAAAGCTTGTGCTGAATTCTGAGGCTCCATTGAGAAGCCACAGTCTCTGCTGTGAAAATTCGAGTCTGAATCTGTTGCTCTGGCTCAGCTCTGTGCATGCAGTCAAGTGTGACAGCTGACGCACGTCGGTTCCTTTCTAGGGAGCCAGGATCAACCATCCTCCACCGCAGATTTCCAGGAGTCCGACTCTCTCAGTGCTTCCTGGATGCCAAGGGCCCTTAGAGTAACCACACCCCCTACTTAATCAGCATCCTTGGTGATTCAGTGCTGCCCTTGGCCCTGGCCACCTGGGATCCGATTACCCCTCTTTGATTAGGGCCTCCGTTGAGTGAAGAGCAGATCCCACTGCATTTTCTGACCACAGAGCTCTGTGGAGGCTGAGCCCTCATCATGTCCATACTCCTGGAAGTCACAGAGGAACGTGTGTCCTCTGGACCTTCTCACGGCAGGCGGCAGGTGTTACGTGGCAAATCCCCAAACATCCCACCTCCCTGTGGAAGTGGATCCCTCCCTCTGCAGTGGCATTCAGTGCTAGTCCGTGCCGGCCCAGCAAGCCTACAGGCTGAGAGAATCATTTCTGCCCTCTCAAACTACAGCATTCAATCCGGAATCTTCCCCCAGGGATCACCTCCTAAACCTAGCCCAATCTGACCTATCGCTCCCTGTAGTGTTATCCCACACGCCAAGTTCCCATTCCCATCCCTGTTCCTAGAAGTCTGCTTGGGTAATTGGGAAGCCTGTGCATTCCATTACCAGTGTGGCAGACCTCCGAGGGCCCTACTCTGTATCCAGGGCTTGCCATGACCTGGGTCCAGTTATGACCCTGAAAGCAAAGCAGAGGTGGATCCTCAGAGAACCGGCGTTGTCTTGAATGGCAGCTTCATCAGCAGAGGTCATCACAGGTCCTGGCACAACAGAGGGCAGCGTTTATCCTACTTAGGGAACAGTGGTTGCTTCTGACACCTGGCAAGATTTAATGCTGTTGTCCACACCTTTAAGATCCGTCTACATGGCTCCAGACTTCAGGATCCCATTCTTATCTGATCAATGCACCCTCTTTACGGTAAAACACTGGGTTTCTACTTACTTGGTGATTCTGCCCCCTGCGGGATGAGTCCGAGTCATCTGCCTGAAGACTGGATGCTACCTGAGTGTGGGGTTCTGTGTTGTGTCGCACCACCTGCTGTCCTTGCCACTCTGCTCTTGAATCCATCCATTGAAGTTTTATTTCAGTTACTGTGTTTTCACTAAGACTTTTATTTTGTGCTTTACTCTTCACTTCTTCTACTGAAATTTTCTACATATCTTAAGAGACTTTATGTTTCCTCATTTGTTTAACATGCATGCATGATTTCTTGCTGAAAATTTTATATCTGCTTTAATGGTTCTAAGAAATATTTGTAGCATTTTTGAACTTGCCGCTGGCATCTAGTGACAGCCATTTTTCATTCCACCAATGTTGTCCTGTTCCTGACATAATGAGTAATGTTATGTTGCGACCATTAGTTAATGCCTTGGTCAATTTTCTCAAAGCCATGAGGACTGTGAGGTTGGCTGATTGCCCCTCACTGTGCTGGATGAGGATGAGGAGGAAAAGGATGAGCTATAAGAGTCACATTCCTGGCTGATGACCGGTGAATCCACGTATTCCTGAGAGACGTCTCTCATGTCACAAGAAACCTAGAATACAAACATCCAAACAATAGTTTGAGGCTTAACAAACATTTTTCAATTGAAATAATAGAGAATATGCTCTGTGATCACGTTCACTCAAGTTATTAATCGGTATCAGAAAGATAAAAGGAAAATCTCCAAACACTTACAACCTATACCACGAAGTTCCAAATACTCCATGGGTCAAAGAGGAAGCCTCTGAGGAAATTCAGACATACACTGTAATGAATGAAAATGAAAATGCAACATATCAAAATTTAGGAGACATAGCTAAAACAGTTTGAGTTAAAGTTTTAGCATTAAATTTTAGTGCTAAAATTCTCTAATCAATAATTTAAGATCCCAGCTAAAAATTCTAGAAAAAGAGGTACAAAATAAGCCTGAGACAAAGAGAAGGGTGGAAAAACAAAGATAAGAGTTTAAATCAATAAATTTTATTATAGAAATGTAGCTGAAACAGAGCTTTCATTGAAAAGATCAATATAACTGGCAAATCTCCAGACAGACTGATGAGGACAAAAATAGAAGACATAAATGGCAGAAGTATAAAATCTAAAATGAGGGAAGAGATAGTACTACCAAGTACAAATACCAAAACTCTGAAAAATATGTAAGAAAATCAAAGATGATGTGAATGGAAGATATGTTATGTTCATGTATTAGATCTTAATAACCTTGACCTAGTCGCATACTTCATGCAGAAGTAAACACAAAACACATCCTGAATGCAAGAGCAAACTTGGTTTCTAGAACAGAAAATGCTGGAGAAAATCTTCAGAATCTACAGCTAGAGAAAGATTTTGTTGACCTGACACTAAAAGTGTGAATGATAAAAGGAAAAAATCCTAAAATGAATTTCTCCAAAAGTTAACAATTACGTTTTCAAAGTGTCCTGTTAAGAAGATGAAAAGGCTGGGGCCAGCATTGTGACCTATTGGGTAAAGCCACCACCCGTGATGACAGCATCCCCTGTGGACACTGTTTCCCGTCCCAGCTGCTCCACTTTCAATCCAGTTACCTGATAATGTGCCCAGGAAAGCAACCACAAATGGCCCAAGTGCTTGGGCCCTGGCACCCACGTGGGAGATCTGGAAGAAACTCCTGGCTCCTGACTTCGGTCTGGCCCATCCCTAGCTATTGTGGCCATTTGGAGAGTGAACCAGCAGATAGAAGATCTCTCTTTCTCTGCCGCCCCCCATAACTCTGCTTTTCAAATAAATGAAATAAATATTAAGGCAAGGTACATACTAGGTGAAAATATTCTCAAACCACTTATATGAGAAATGAGTAGAACTAAAATGTGTAAGGAATTACAAAAATTAAAGAGTAAAATATGCTGGTGATGATGCAGAGAAATCAAGTTATTCACACATTGCTAGTGGGAACTAAAACGGCAACGGCTTTGGAGAAACATCTGAGAGAGAGGGAGAGATGGGGAGAGAACTCCCAACCACTAGTTCACTCCCCAGATGACAGCAAAAGCAGCAGTGAGCTAGGCTGAAGCTGGGAGCCAGGAGCTGGGAGCTCAGTCAGGTGAGTGAAAGGCGCCCAGTCACGACTGCTGTCACCTGCTGTGTCCCAGCGTTGCAGGTGAGCAGGAAGCTGGAATCAGGAGTGGAGCCACGGCTTGAGCCCAGGCACTCTGAAAGGGGAAGCTGTGTCTTAACCGCCAGGCTGATGCTTGCCCCTGGGTTGTCTTCGGAAGCCCCCTTGTATGTATCAGTGATCACACGCTGGGAAGCTATTCCAGGGAAATGAAACTTCCCTTCACACTCATCCTGGGACTCTCCACACACCCATCACCCAGTGAAGGGTGAGCAGACAGGCTGCTGCATGGTGCAGTGGGATTCTGCTCAGTGACACGAAGCAGCAACAGCTTTGATGAATCTGCAGAGAACCAGGTGGAGTGAAAAACCACAAATGTCACACACCAAATGGCTCCACGTATGCACAGCCTGGAAATGTCAAAACCATCGAGACCATTCATGGTGACCAGGGGTCAGAGACGGGGAGGGGGCAGCCATGTCCCCTGCTGTCCGGATGCTCCCACCCAGCTCGGCAAGGTGCCCCTGGTGGAGGAAGAGAGGTAAGCGACGCCAGCATCGTGCAGTACTGACAGTCTACAAAGTCTGAAGCCACTGCAGACACTTAGCCAGCTGTGTCTTGTGAACAGTAGAAGGCCAGGGCCTCCCTTGTACCCTGCACTGCCCACTCTCCCTCAGGATCCAGCCCAATCCTGCTGCCACTGGCCAGCGCTGACCTGTGGGTGCACCTCCCAGTTCTTACAAGCATTGCTTGTGTTCCAGAACCCGCTTTGGACCTCACCTGCTACGCTACAGCTAAAGGATTCCCAACATTTTCTTTACACATCTGACTTGTAGAAAATTAGACAAATGAGTGTGGCGTTAATTCTGTATAGAGCAGAGCTGAACAGAGCGCATTGTAACATGCACTAGTTAAGCAACAGGACATGGCTCCTCCCACAGTCATTTAGCTTATGACTTCCAACTGTTCAGTTCTCTATGGCTCCAGCAATAACTCAACTGCTTATTACAAGCTAAGCAGTTTGCCACACATTAATAAAAAGACAATAATAATGGTAGCATTTAAGGATGGACAGCCATGTAATTAACCCTGAGTTGTTTACACAGAGGAGAGATAAAGATGTTAATCCAATGGGGAAGTAAAAATAATGGCCATCCGTTAGTTACCTTGGGGGAAGTTCTGTAATGCTTGTGCTGTCCTTTTAAATTAATAGAGTAACAAGTTAAAGTAAATCAAGCTCCCATTGCATTACAACTGTTAAATATTAAAAATATTCTAGAAATCTAAGGAATCCTTTGTTGATATTTGCTTGCTTGAACTACAGACTTCCAGTTTGTGATGATATCGAGTTAGACTTTGTCTTAATTTTTCCTCATTTCCTAAGAAACACTCACAAGTTGGATAAAGGAGGCCAGCGCTGTGGTGTGGTAGGCTAAGGCCCTGCCTGACACACCAGCATCCCACATGGGCACTAGTTTGTGTCCTTGATGCTCCTCTTCTAATCCGGCTCTCTGCTGACCTGGGAAAGCAGTAGAAGATGGCCGAAGTCCTTGGGCCCCTGCACCTGCATGGGAGACCTGGAAGAAGCTCCTGGCTGCTGGCTTTGGATAGGTGTAGCTCCAGCCATTGAGGCCATTTGGGGAGTGAACCAGCGGATGGCAGACCTTTCTCTCTCTCCCTCTCTCTGTGACTCTGCCTCTCAAATAAATAAATGAAAATCTTCACAAAAAAAAAAAAAAAAAGAGACGGAAAGTCCCAACAGCAAAACAAAGAAGCAGCTAATTGATAAAACTCTGCACATATTTCCCATAAATGATGACATTTAACTTAAAAACAAAAACACAGGAGCAAATCTCTACCGCTCGGCAGCTGGCTGCAGCGGTGCCGCTGTCTTCTCTCCTCTTGTCCCAGGGAGTCTTCCTTGTTTACAAAGTTCTTTGCTGAAAATTTCTGCCCATCAGGTCCCTGGAAACGTGGTCCTCCCTTTGTTCTTCCCACGTCCCAGAGCAACTGGAGTCAGTGTGGCTACACCCTGCTCAGCCATTTTGGATCTCCGGATTTATCATTTTTATTTCCACCTGTTCCTATCTGCTCCTCACTTCTAGAGCTTGGCATATTTTTTCCTCTCCTATTTTTATCACACTTGCAAGAGATTTATAAGATTTTGAAAAAGACAGTTAAAAATCCAGCTTTTTGTGTCTTTGGTTTTTATTTTTTTCCACTGCTGTCTCCTCCATGCTTTCCTGTGCTGATGTTACAAGAGAGCACAGCTCTTCTCCAGTTTCTTAGGCAGTATTTCAGCTGGTTTCCTTACGATTTTTCTACTTTTCTAGTGGAAGTATTCAGCACTGTAAATTTTCCTCTCAGGACTTTTGATATTTTTGTGGCTAGATAAAGTATATTCATAAAACCTAAACAATAAAGAGAGGAAACTTGACCTGACGAGTATCACAGCCTTAAACTGAACAGCATGAGTTGATGGAGAAATGAACAAGTCAGCCAAGTACATTACTGAGCCCAGAAACAGACCAACCCCCATGCAAAATCGAAATATCATAGGGGATAGTCTTGCAGTGAGCAAGGCAATTATAAACTGCTTAAAAAAAGGACTTTTTAACACAAAGGAACATACTAAAAATATACAAAGAAGTACAATAGAACAGCTTCCTGTATTTTTTTCAGTAAAAGGACTTTGAAAATACACACTGCATTGAGTGTGTTCCAGTTGACAGATATTACCATTTCTTGAGATGCCTATAGAGTCACAAAAGATGCAGTTTCCAGCAAGTTCAAACATTAAAAAACAATGCTGTTAGATTCCTGCTTGAACTTTTTCTGGAAGAATGTAAATATTAATTTCCTACCTTTTGATGTCTTCAAACATCAAAAATTACATGGTGTTTCACTTTTCCTTTAATGTGATCCCATCCCATTTCTCCCACAGATTTTATTCTAATACATTTTACGCTCCAAATTACTTTATGAATCTCTCCATCATGTCTCCACCACAAATTTATGTATGAAAGTTGATTTTTAGAGGTTGTCTATAAGAGGTAATCTAGATTGACTTGTTATTTATGGCCATCACTAAAAGGTGGATAAATAAATGTTTTACCAAGTTGAGTAAGTCTTAAACATAAAAATGCAATATTACTTCACTGTATCTGCATATCTTCGTGAATGTTATCAAGGTTCCTTTTAAATTGTGTTCCTATGCTTCTGAATGAGTACTGCTCACTGCTTCAAGAAGTCAGTTCAGCATTGTTTCTCAAGCTACAGGTGCTGTATGAGGGGGTCTTCACAAAGTTCACAGAGGCGGTGTGGGGGGGCACAACTACGCCTCTTCTGATCCACCTCCCTGCCAATGTGCCTGGGAAGCAGCAGCGGCTCAAGCATTTGGGATTCTGACACCCGCGGCGAGACGCTCACGGAGTTTCTGACTCCTGGCTTCAGCCTGACCCAACCCTGGGTGCTGTAACCATTTGGAGACTGAACCAGCAGATGGAAGACATTCTCTGTGTGTGTGTGTGTGTGTGTGTGTGTGTGTGTGTGAGAGAGAGAGGGAGAGAGGGAGAGAGGGAGAGAGAGACAACCTCTTCTTTCCATTCCTGTCACAGGGGACTTTCTGAAGCTCCCTCACGCGTGGCCACACAAGCAGGTGAGCTTGTGGGGAATGTGGACTGTGTCAGGGCTGCATCACGCGACTCTTTGACTTGCTGCTGAGTCACATGCCAAAAAAGGCACAGTGCTTCATCAATCACTACTTTTAGTGATAATAACTGATGGCTTGATTAGTTCCTTCTTCAAAATTAACACAAAGAAATGAAACGGAAAGTCTCAAAATGTTTTATTTTCCTGCACCATCATTTGTGATTATCTTATAAAATGGAGAAAGGTCATTGAAAAAGGCACACCGTGACCTTAACCAAACCCTGATCCCCAGGAGGAAAACCTTGAGGAAAGACAGCACAACAGTGACATTGGCACCCTGGAAACAAACTTCCACAGTGCGTCTCTGAACCACAGTCTGAAGACTTCCTCATGTCAGCAGCTAACGTGAAATAACTAGAGTTACAGAAGTCATGCTGCGTAAATTTCAAAAACTGTTTTTTCCTTTGTCAAATTACAAGCTACCAATGTAACGGGCTGTGTCATGCCATTAATATAAATGCTCCAAGCACTGAATTCAGTATTGTGCACAGATATCTTCACACATATGTATGCGAAGAGACACTATGTATTCATTATATTATGTGTGTGGAAATATTATAAAGGTATAGAAGAGAAGATTAGTTCTAGCATTGTGATTATCAACTACAAAGAAAATTCAGGTGACTTCCACTCTTTATACTTCTTCTAGAAAGAAATAAAGTCTGAAGTGTGTAGGAAAAAGGAAAAAACAAAAAGGAGGGAGGGAAACGAGAGGAAAGGAAGAAGAAAAGAGAGAGGCTGTGCAGGGGACCAGGAGGGAGGAAGATGGACTAATGATAGAGGAGTGGCCGATTTTAAATGTTCTCAGAAGGAAAAATTAAATAATTAATAGAAAATCCTGAGAGAAAAAGAGAGGATGTATTATGTAGACAATACATGAGACACAATCTCGAGGTAGGAGGTAAGGAGCGATCAGAGACTGCCTGGACATGAAGTCTAAGGTCCGTGTCTTGAGCATGCCTGCGTGATCATAGAAAAGTAGAAATTCAGACATTCAGTATGGAAAAGGAACACATCTTGTTAATTTTTTAGAAACTGCAAAATTACAAGTGATCAAAGACAAGGACCGTTTCCATATAAATCAGAATTGAGATTTACCCAGCAAAGTGAATACATTGCCATGTACAATTTAAGCTCATTTTTATAAATCTACATTTCCATGTTCTAACAGCATTTGTATTCAGAGTGCATGTTGAATAGCATTCATACAACACATTTAATCAATTGTAAAAGCTAATGTAAGGACTGAACAAAAACATTTCAGGAAGAGAAAGATAATATAAGAGATGACAGCCATAAAACTATGACCCCTGGAATAGCCAGAGAGATCTTGCCCTTAGGAGCCTCTGAGAAAAGAGGCTTGGCTGGCTAATCCCAGCTCCCTACAGTGTCTGTGTACTATTAACTGTTTTCCCCAGAATAAAAACAATCACCAAGGTTATTTGTTATGCCACACTGGAGAAAATAAGGCCATTAAAGATAACCAACTGTTCCTTTATATTTCTGGGAGTAGGGAGAGATGGTTCCAGCTTCAGCATTTGGGTGGATTAGATGCCGTAAGCCTTGTTTCATAAATAGGGGAGATTATTCTCATAAAGTCTGAGGCAAAGTATGTAAACAGAAATAAGCAGCTGGTTTGCAAACCTTCCCAGTCTGTTCAGGCTCCAATTTCACTAAACGAAGGAGGAACTGTAAGCTGAACCTTTGCAGTAACTACACACAGGGAAGTCCTGTTCTGCTGACTACCAGGATGGGTGATTTGGTCAGGAGCTGGAGGCACAGCTCTCTCCGGGACTGGACACTGACATTGCTTTATCTTCTCCACACATTCATTGACTATCTCCCAACATCACAAAACAGGCAACAGGAACATCTGAGAACTTTCATAAAAAGCCAATCATTAAAATATACAGCATAACAGAAGGAAGAAGACAGTATATGGAAAAAGACTAGTTGAGCTAATTAGGAAACAAATGCAGGATGGTGGTGTCAACCCTCACCATGCTGCCAGTCACAAGAACAGGGAGCAACCTTGCTGAGTGGATAGAATGAAAGGCTGCACGTGGCATGCAAAACACAACTGTGAAATATTTGAGCACAAACAATTTAGATGTAAAATGACGGGGAAATGCATGCCATGTTAATACTAGTCTAAAGAAAAGCATCAATTCAAAAGGATTTCATAGCAAATTGTGTTTCTTCAGATAAAGAAATTCATTTGATGATAACAGGATAAATTAATCAAGAGTATAAAGTAATCCTAAACATTTATGTACCTAATGATGCCATTTCGAAACACAGGAAGCAAAAACATCATTTTTGGGAGAAATCAACAAATCCCATAATTAGAGCTGGAGATTTCAAAACCTTCTCCAACTAGTTAGTAGAACAAGTGGGCAGAAAAGTCAAGGCTATTGGAGATTTTGAAAACCTCAAGCAAGTGCCCTGATTGACAGTGTTTGAGCCTTCAACTCAACACAGAAGAGCATGTAGTGTTCTCCAGGGCTCATGACACCTTCACCAAAACAGACCATGGTCCAACCAGAAGACAAATCCCAATCAATTTCAGACCATTCAAGTCCTATAACAGTATGCTTTCTGACCGAAGTTTACAAAAAAGTAAATAAATAGCAGAACTATCTTTGGAAAATCTCCAAGTATTGGTAAATAATTAATACATTTTAAAATAACCCATGGATCAAAGGAGGAATCAAAATGCAGTTCAGGCAAAATTTTGAACTGACCCCAATGTCAGTTAATCAGAATGTACAGATTATGTCTCAGTTCATGCTTAGGGAGACATGTATAGCATCTTTCAGGAAAAATTCAAGAGAATGAACTTCAGAATCTACCTTAAGTAACTAAAAAAAGAGGAGAAAATCAAACCCAAAGCAAGCAGAAGGAAGGGATTAATGCACATTAGAGTGGGTGCTAATCCAGTTGAGATAAATGCTGACATGCAAAATAGGAAAATTAACAGAACTTACCCAAATGAAGAAAAGTGACAAAATTTTAGCTCTGGCTGCCAAGTAAAAAAGAGAATGCACACAGATTAATGAATTCATGAGTGAAAGAGGAACATCAATTCTGACCTTAGAGAAATTGAGAGGATTATAAGGAAATGTAATGAATAACATTATGGTAAACTAGATGAATGGAACAAAATTCCTAGGAAAGCAAAGATTACCAAAATCACCTCCAAAAAGCAGAAGGTCTGCATAGATTTACAATTCCAGCAAATAAACTGAGCTATGAATAAAAATCTTCCACTCAGGAATAGCCCACGCCCAGAGGGTTTGGCTGCTGGATTCAATCGACCATTTAAGGGAGGAATAACACATTTCTTCACAGACTTTTCTGGAAATGGGTGATGGGGGACCTTTCCTGTCTCATTCTTTGATGATGAGATTACTCTGACATCAAAGAGAGACAAATACTTCACGTGGAAATAAAACTGCAGGCCAGTTGATCCTGTATGCAGAAATTGAGTTCATTTACAAACACCAGGAAAACAAACCCAGCAGTGTACAAAAGGATTATGCATCATGGCAGATTTGGATTTTTACTGGAGACACAATACTGGTTGAACATCAAAGTGTATTGATACATTACAGTAAGAAAATAAAATAACTAAAATCATGATCACCTTAACAGAGCAAAAAAAGAAAAAATGGACAAAATCCAGTATCCATTTATGACAAAAATCTCTCAACAAGCGAAGAACTGATGAAAATTTCATTAACTTGACAAAAACAGTCTTACAAGTCTCTACAGCTTAAATCACAATGGGAAAAGATTGAACTCTTTTTCTCCTCTAACAAGGTAATGGATGTTCCTTGTCCTGAATTTTAACACTGTGCTGTAGGTTTTAGCTATTGCCATCAGGCAAAAATATTGAAAGAAAGAAAAGTGATAACAAAAAAGATATAAAAGGTATCAAATTGTGAACAAGGTAACTGTCTTTATTCACAGATAATAACCCTGCAGAAAATTCTAAGGAATACATACACACACACAAACACACACATACACACACACAAACACACACAGACACACACACACACAAACACACACCTTTCAGAACTGACGAGGGAGGGCAAAGTGGGTTGTATCTCTGTGCTCCTAAATCTGTATATATGAAATACATGAAATTTGTTTAGTTTATATAAATTAAAAAATTCTAAAAAATCTAAAAAGAATTAAGTTCAACAACATAGCAAGTTATAAGACTAAGATAAAAATAAATCAACTGTATATCTGATACTCATACAAATATAAAATTGAATTGACAAAGTAAGCCCACTTATATTATCAAAAATACAAAATCCTTAACAATAACTTTAATAAAAGTAGTAGGAAACTTGTGCAATAAAAACTGAAACAACAATGGGGCCAGTGCTGTGACATAGTGGACTAAGCCTCTGCCTGTGGTGCCGGCATCCCATTTGGGCACCAGTTCTAGTCCCAGCTGCCCCTCTTCCCATCCAGCTCTCTGCTATGGCCTGGAAAAGCAGTAGAAGATGGGCCCCTGCATCCACGTGGGAGACCCAGAGGAAGCTTCTGACTCCTGGCTTCGGATCAGCTCAGCTCAGGCTGTTGCAGCCAGTTGGGGAGTAGACCAACAGATGGAAGATTTCCTCTCTGTCTCTCCTTCTCTCTGTCTGTAACTTTATCTCTCAAATAAATAAATAAAATCTATTAATAAAAAGTATAAAACAGTGCTGAGAATATCTAAATAATTTGACATTTATTCCATTTTCATCAGCTGGAAGAACTGATATCATTCAGATGTAAATTCTCTCAAATTGACCTACAAATGTATCAGTGTCTGTCACAATCCCAATTGTGTTTTGCAGAAATTGACAACTGATCTTAAACCCTAAATGGAAATGCAGTGTCTTGTAGAGCCAACACTATCTTTAAACTATTTGATAGGCTGAAGGACTTGCACTGCTGATTTCAAACCACAGTACAAAGTTACAGTGATCTACCAAGTGTACTACTAGTAGAAGGATAGGCTTGCGGATTAATGGAAATCAATTGGGAGTACAAAAATATAGCTTTATTATGATCAATAGATTTTTCAACCAGACTATCAAGGCAATTCAATGGGGAAAGTGTGATCTTTTTAATCAGAGAAGCTAGGAACACTGTACAGCCACATGTGAAAATACGCATTTTAAATAGAAAACCAATCTCTCAGGGCTGGAGCTGTGACTTAGCAGGTAAAGTCACCACCTGCAGTGCCAGTGACACATATAAGTGCTGGTTCAATTCCCAGCTGCTCCACTTCCAATCCAGCTCTCTGCCATGGCCTGGGAGGGCAGTAGAGGATGGCCCAAGTCCTTGGGTCCCCGCACCTACGTGGGTGACCTGGAAGAAGCTCCAGGCTCCTGGCTTTATGGTCATTTGGGGAGTGAACCAGAGGATGGAAGATCTCTCTCTCTGTCTCTGTAACTCTGCCTTTCAAATAAGTAAATTAATTTTTAGAACAAAAAAGAAAGCAAAACAAAACTCTCAAAGGATGTCCATCCTGCTGACCAATTTTTCAAGTGTGAGTCTGTTGGGACACAGACATGTCCATCTGTTTACTTGTTGCCTGTGAGTGCTCCATGAGCAACCATGCAGTTGAGGACTGAGGCAGATGCTGTAGAGGGCACAAGTCTAAATGTATTGCATGTGGTCCTTTGCAGGCAGTTTGCCAACTTCTGATTTCGACCTTACTTTATAGCATATACAACATATAGCAGAAATGGATACTAGAACCTACCTGCAATATATGAAGCCATTACATTCTAAAAAAAATGAAGTAAATTTTTATGGCCTTGGTTGGGAAATATTTCTGTATAAGGTAACAGGAGCATAAGCAGTGAAGTAAAATAAAAATAGGCAAACTGAACTGATGTATTTACTGATTTGAAAGACAGAGTTTGGGGAGGAAGTGAGAGAGAGAGGGGGATCTTCCATCTTATGGTTTATTCCCCAAATGCCAACAGCCAGAGCTGGACCAGCCTGAAGCCAGGTGCAAGGAACTCTGTCCAGGTCTCCCGAGTGCCTAGGGCATCACCTGCTGCCCCCTGAGCACACTGACCGGAAGCTGGTCAGAAGCAGAGTAGCCAGGACTGTAACCAGCACCCCAACATGGAATGCAGCCTTCACAATAGCAGCTCAACCTGCTGTGCCCTGATGCCTCCCACCCCACATCATTTTTTTTTTTTTTTGACAGGCAGAGTGGACAGTGAGAGAGAGAGACAGAGAGAAAGGTCTTCCTTTGCCGTTGGTTCACCCTCCAATGGCCGCCGCAGCAGGTACGCTGCGGCCGGCGCACCGCGCCGATCCGATTGCAGGAGCCAGGAGCCAGGTGCTTTTCCTGGTCTCCCATGGGGTGCAGGGCCCAAGCACCTGGGCCTTCCTCCACTGCACTCCCTGGCCACAGCAGAGGGCTGGCCTGGAAGAGGGGCAACCGGGACAGAATCCGGCGCCCCGACCGGGACTAGAACCCGGTGTGCCGGCGCCGCTAGGCAGAGGATTAGCCTATTGAGCTGCGGCGCCGGCCACCCCACATCATCTTACTAACGTTAGAGAAAAGCAGATCACAGGACAAGGATGCAGATGGAAGGAGACGTCTCTTAACAGCAGAAGTGTTCGTTGTCAAAGAGACATGGCAATCCTAAAGTGTGTGTGTGCTTCTACCACCAGAACTTCAAACCCAACAGAACCAAAGGGAGGAAGCAGGCTCTTAACTGGGGATTTCAATACTTCTCTCTTCCAAGAAATGATTGATCTTGGTGGGAAAAGAGGATTGTCTGCTGACATGCTGGAGAGAAATCTCCAGGTTGAAAAACACATTCTGTGTCTTGAGAGGATTACAGATCGGTCACATCTGTGCGTGTCTGAAATCGATCAGATTGTCCTTTCAAGGCGTGCAGAAATTTCAAACATTAAGTTCGCACTTTAGAAACAGAACTCCAAGAACTCAGAATGCCATGCCGGATGGGAGATTGGCTTTGTAACTGCTTCGACTCACCGATTCGGAACCTGTATTCCTGCCTCTGGCTTTGAGCAAGTGTTCGGATAAGAAAAGGAAAGCAGGTTTCTCCCTGGGAAGAGGGAATTACAGGGTGGGGTGGGGGTCAGCAGGACCAGCAGACAGGGCAGGACCAGTTGTCCAGGAAGGTGAGGGCCGCCGTCTGCATGCTGAGGGCTTCTGGGAGGCTCTGTAAGCGGAACCCATTGATGAGTCATTCTCCAGTTGAACAGGGAGTCACCAGAGGCAGTCCCCTGTGGATGGGAAAAAACGATCTTTTTAAAAGCTCATGCAATAGGGGAAAAGGCATGCTAATTTATTGACTTTGATAATTGCTGCACAGTTCAGGCCGCTTGCATTGGCAGACAAGTGGTGAGGAGTCTGCAGGAACCCTCTGTCGTGCTCACAGCTTTTCGTGGAAGGCTAATACTCTTTCAAGAACAACTTGAAAAGAATCCTAATTCCCTGGTGCTGCGAGATGTGCTCGGTCTTCCCAGAATCTGCCCAGTTCTCAAGAAATTTCTGAGTAGCCTCGTGGATTGTTAAAACCTCCATCTGCTCAGCTTTTAGCTCCTTCACTCCCCTTAAAAATTGGAATACCAGTCGTTATTGACAAGTCTGGGTTCACAACTTTGAAATTCATCTTTGAAGGGAAAAAATACCATTTCGTTTGCAAGCTCCATATGGTAGCTGCTGGCAGGCATCTGTCACCTTGCAGGCGTTGGCGTGTCTGTGGCTGTTAGGATAGCAATGACTAGAGTTTGCCATGAGTCCCATGTCTAAGTAAACGGAAACACTCCAGACAGAAAGTGCGTGGAGAATGTGCAGCCCAGGAGGTCAGCAGGAATCTCCCTCTCTCTCCAGAGACTCCAATTTCCTCCACTGTACTTTGAAAAAGAAACGGCATCCTTCTGGTATGAAGTTATTGTCCAAGCACACGTCTGATCATGGACAAGTGATGACTGAATCTTAGGGGTTTGCTAATGTAAAACTAGTTCTGGGGCTGGCGCTGTGGCACAGTGGGCTAAGCCTCTGGTTGCAGTGTTGGCATCCCATATGGGTGCTGGTTTGTGTCCCAGCTGCTCCTCTTCTGATCCAGCTCTCTGCTATGGCCTGGGAAAGCAGTAGCAGATAGCCCAAGTGCTTGGGTCCTTATACCCGCATGGGATATGCAGAGAAAGCTCCTGGCTGCTACCTTTGGATTGGCCTAGCTTTGGCCATGGTGGCCATTTGAGGAGTGAACTAGCGGATGGAATACCTTTCTCTCTGTCTGTAACTCTACCTCTCAAATAAATGAGTAAAAATTTTAAAAAGTCTGACTCCTAAAAGCTGTAATTAACATGCTTTGGTAAATTTTCTTTGACTTTTTAAAAAAAAGCATCACATATTAAACAGAAAATTCAGGAAAATATGAAAGAAAAATCACCAATAACTCTGCCGCCTAAGTTGATCACACTGAATATTTGGCTTCATTTCTTCTGCTCTTCTGAGACTGAATTTTACATGATGTGGGCAGTCCTCCAGACTGCAAGTGGATTTACCTACAGCCACTGGTGGTGAAGGACCCTGCTTTGCATATCGGATGAGTATAAAAAGACATTTTATCCTGGGCAACAGCATCCCTTTACAATGGCCATTTGCAGCCACTGCTGTCCTCCAGGCCCTAAACTGCAGGTGGAAACCTCACCCTGAGTCAGCCCCTCCAATCAAGCCCTAAGATGGCGGCTTTGGAGACGCTGACCTGCGATGCCAGCTTTGTGGAAAGCAGGGCTGGGCACCCGTGACTCCAGGTTACCTCCAGACAGTGACCCTTTATCTGTGACGTTTGAAGCATTCGTGTATGGCCCAAACTCAAAACAATGCCGCTGACTAGAAATTAGTTCCGACAACATCTGTTTTCTGTAAATTTTCAGAAGCCGCTTGCTTGTAATCACCGAGAAAGTAGCTGTGTCCTCTGAGACAGCAGCTGCCCTTTCATCAGCCGTGGGGCCGTGTGGAGAGAAACCCTCTGCAGGGTGAGACAGACATTCCCCACGACATGCTCCAAGTGCTTGTGTGGGGAAGGCAGGCTCTGTGAGGCTTAGCCGTGCTCCCCACCTCCTGATCCGCCGTGATTGCCGTAATCATTCATGAAGTAGCAGCAACACAAAAACAAATCAATTAGTCTAACATTAAGTCCACACGATTAAGATACACGCAATTACAAAAGGATAAATACGCATATTGTGTCCAATGAGTTATGTGTGTGAATAAACAATGGATTCAAGCAGGGCAGGATAATCAGAAAATTAGAAAATCCAGGATTTAAATTTTAATTATAAATGAAATGCATATATTACCTTAAATAAACAGCCAGCTAAAAGTAAGCCTGAAACCAGCAGCCACAGCAAAGCAGCCTTCACACACACTGGGAGGGGGCAAGGCAGGGATGCTCCGTGCTCCACCCGGAGACTGTCACTGTTGGGGGGAAATCCATGGGTAGCACAGCGGGGCAGCTGTGAGCACTTGAGAGGTGCCCAGCAGGCGGCCATCGTCTACCTGGGGCTCTGCGCTCCCACCGTCCTCACTGACAATTGTCTAATTTAACCCAGTCCTGGCGACCATCCTCAGAAGATGTTCCACCTGTTCTTCACAGAGAATCAGAAGCTGCTGGCTCACTCTCCTTCGTCTTCTGTCTTCTGGTCCCAGGCGTGTACAACCTGCATGGCATATTTCTGTCCCCCTGTGGAGCACATGCCAAAGACCTCTGATGCGGGGAACACAGCCCTTGGTGGGTGCAGCCTTCCTGCCACCCTCAACAGGGTGGTATTTTGATCTGCAAAATATTGCACATATGTGTGTAACGTAAATAGTCAAGCACACGCATATCTATGTTTATCATCTTTCTTTTTCTTTCTACCATCTGTCTGCCAATTATCTTTCTATAATTTCTATCATCTATGTATTTGTCTATAGATTATCTTTCTTTCTATCTGTGTATCTCATGTCTTCACCATCTGATGAGGATTTTTTTTTATTGCAATGGTTTCAAGGACTGCCCAGATAGAAGACAGTGAAATGCTAGATTAAGGAAAACCATGTTCAGGGACCCCTGGGACTGAGTTGGCGGAAATCCTGGGACCACGCCAGCACTGGCCCCCACAGTGGTTTGAAGGTTAGTTTCAGCGCCTCCAAAGGCTTGGTCCTCAGAAGTGCTTTGTTAGTGACTAATTGTTACTGTTCATGGCTGATGGATTGAAGAGGAGCCTTGATCCAATCACAAAGTCCAGGAGGTAGGCCCAGGGGGAATGAGTCAGCACTGTTTATGGTTGGTGATAGAAGACTCCTGGGCCGAGCTGCCTGGATGTTGCTCTCTGGCTCCCAGGGAGAGCCTTCCCCTGCCAATGCTCAGTCCTCACAGCCCTCTGCAGGCGGCAGGCGAACCAGGTGCCTGGCCTTGAGCTGTGAGCCTCCCAGAGCAGGAGCTGCAATAAACCTCCTTCCTTCATAAAGGATGACGTCTTGCAGGTGTTTTAATTACAGCAGTGGAAAGCTGACCAGCACAGCCTCACATCACCCAGCTTTCCAGTTAACAGTCAAGAAGGTGTGCAGGGGCAGGTGTTTTGTGCAGCTCTTCACCCAGCCACATGGGGACCCGACCTTGACTGCCTAGCTCCTAGCTTCCACCTGGCCTTGCCCTGACTGTCATGGGCTTTGGGGAGAGTGAACCGGTGGATGGGAGATTTTGTCTGTGCCTCTCTGTCTCTCTACCTTTCAAATAAATAAAATAAGCAAATCAATTTTAAAATGCCACTTTTTAATAAATGCACCATAGTGTTCGCCCTTGTACTTGGCAGAGTGGGCAGCAGCTAAGCCAGGGGCACTGTGGCCAAGCCCCAGGGAGTGATCTCTGTGATTTCTCCACATCCATCCCCAGTGATAGATGTGAGGATGAGGAACTCAGTCATCCACTCTGCTCTGGCTGAACCTTCAGGAGCGACGTCCATGCTTCATTGTAGAGGTGCCCATGAGGAGAAGGGACCACCGCACTTAGCTCAAGCTTGTCTTGATGCGAGTACTCGCTGTTGAGGCCAGGATTTCCAGCTCTTATGTGACAACTTATTTCAGTAATGTGCATTTTCATTATGTTACTGTAGACAGCAGGCCTCCTGTGCTGCTACCAGTGCAGAAAGTACTGGTCTGAGAGTGCTCCGTGTTGTTTCTGTTTGCAGCCTCTCACCTGGAATCCAGAAGCTTGGCCATATGATAACTCATGCATATTTGATGTTGGCTGGAGGTTTTGGAATCCAGGGAAGACATTTTTTGCTTCAATGTGCAGATACAGGTGACCTCTTGTTGCTTCAGTACGACTGATAGCATCTACCAAAAGCACTTTTCCGTAAGAGTTCACATGAAAGTGTTTTCTCTGTCGTATGTCCTCATTGCCCTGCATGCATTGAAGACACAGTCAGGTGTGTGTGTGTGTGTGTGTGTGTGTGCATGCATATTTCCTATGCACTTGTGTGTGTGTGCATTTCATGCAAGTACACGTGGGTGTGTGAGCACACATGCGTCATATGCAGTGCACTTACTGAGAATCCAGGGACCCCTTATTTTTCTCATTTTCATGTCTTCATCTATGAGCCATCTTTTCTACAAGAAAGCCAGTTCTAATCAACACAGCACAAGTCTGCCTCTCGTCACCACTTCATTGCCACCGCGGGGGTATCTATCTAAACCTCTCTTTTCGTCTCCATAAATGTTCCACCACCACTGTTTTCAGTGCTGTCAATCTCAATGACCATTGTCCGTTTTCGCGTTACTCTCTCTTTCCATATCTTTTGATGGAATCCCTGCTTCCTTTCTCTGAAAACCATTCCTTTCTTTATGCAACTCCCAGGACTTCTCCTGGTCCTCACACAACCTGCCAATCATCTTCTCCGTCCAGCGTCCATGGCTTGTCCACTGCTTCCCACTTCCCTTCACACCCAAGCCCCAGGAGTTCCCTTTCCCACTAGGACTCCGACTCCCTTCCATTTCCTGGTGATCTTCAAGTTCACAGCAAACATCAGTCTTGAAGTCCAGAATGTAAAATGTAGTAACTCCCTACTTGAGTGTTTGACAGGCAGGTTAACTTAATATCTCTGAGGAAGCATTGTGGAGTCTCTTCTCTCTCCAGATGGATTCAAAATTGTTCTATGTGGCCGAGTTTTACCCTTCTGTTACTCTGCATTTGTGCAGCTGCACCAGAGAAAATCCTGGAAGGCATCTCTGCTTCCTCCACGGTCTCACGTCTCACAAACAACATAGCCACACGTCCTGGCACCCCTGCCTGCAATGCTCAACTTGGGATTTACCGCCCAGAGCCAGTACATACTCCTGAGTGTGGCCCAGACCCATGGGGTGCTCTGCCCAACTCCTGCCCCATGACGCAAGCACGCAGGATGTGCACCATGAGAAAACTACGCCTATAATCCAAAACAGTTCACCTCAAGGCAAATTTATGTCTCAGTCTCAGCTTTCCACAAACTGATGTTCCCAGAATATTTCTATTCAAAGACCAAAGTTACCCTTTGGAAATATAAACCAGACCATGTAACTACTCTGTTAAAAATTCCAGCAGGTTCCCATTTCACTCAGGAAAAACACACCACCACCACTCCTTCACCATGCCCCACCTGCTGCACGTGGCCCGTTGGCACTCAGGGCCACACGGTGACTCGGGTCTGGCTCAGCCTCCGCCCTCCCTGCACCTGCTGCCCGCCGTGCCCAGGCGACTGCTTCAGAGAGGCTCTGGTAAAGTCCAGTGCCTTGCCAGCCCCAGGCAGTCTGTGGAGCTTCTCAGGGACTCATCAGCCATTTGCTGGGTGAGCAGGGGTGGTGATGGTGAGCAGGGGTGGTGACGGTGAGCAGGGGTGGTGACGGTGAGCAGGGGTGCTGATGGTGAGCAGGGGTGGTGATGGTGAGCAGGGGTGGTGATGTTGAGCAGGGATGGTGACGGTGAGCAGGGGTGCTGATGGTGAGCAGGGGTGGTGACGGTGAGCAGGGGTGCTGATGGTGAGCAGGGGTGGTGACGGTGAGCAGCAGTGGTGATGGTGAGCAGGGGTGGTGACGGTGAGCAGGGGTGCTGATGGTGAGCAGGGGTGGTGACGGTGAGCAGGGGTGCTGATGGTGAGCAGGGGTGGTGACGGTGAGCAGGGGTGCTGATGGTGAGCAGGGGTGGTGATGGTGAGCAGGGGTGGTGATGTTGAGCAGGGATGGTGACGGTGAGCAGGGGTGCTGATGGTGAGCAGGGGTGGTGACGGTGAGCAGGGGTGCTGATGGTGAGCAGGGGTGGTGACGGTGAGCAGCAGTGGTGATGGTGAGCAGGGGTGGTGACGGTGAGCAGGGGTGCTGATGGTGAGCAGGGGTGGTGACGGTGAGCAGGGGTGCTGATGGTGAGCAGGGGTGGTGACGGTGAGCAGGGGTGCTGATGGTGAGCAGGGGTGGTGACGGTGAGCAGGGGTGGTGACGGTGAGCAGGGGTGCTAATGGTGAGCAGGGGTGGTGACGGTGAGCAGGGGTGCTAATGGTGAGCAGGGGTGGTGACGGTGAGCAGGGGTGCTGATGGTGAGCAGGGGTGGTGTTCCCTGGAGCTGGGTCAGCAGAGCACAGGGGTCAACCAAACGTGCTCCAGTATAGAAATCTGTCCTAAAAGCATTTCCATAGAAAAGACTCCCCAGAACTCACAGACTCAGAAAGGACGGTGGTCTGCTGATGAAGATGGAAACCAGTGTGTAGAGCATCCACAGTGGCACGCTGGTTGTCCAGCTGGGCAGATGCCACCGCTGGGCCTCCAGACACTGCACCACCCATTTCCTTCTGCCCAGTCCCCCTCGCTCTCCACCGGCCCGCCTGGGATCTGGGCACTTGTACTGACCTGCTGCCCCGCCTGTCGGGGAAGGCAGCCGGCCTCTCACCTTGGGTCTCCCCTAAGAGCCTGTGGCAGCCCCTCACAATTTCATGCCCCCCACGGGGCAGCCTTGCTTGCCCAGGGGCCTGGGCTCTCCTTAGTGAACTCTGACCCACGTGCAGTTCTTACTAGCACACACAAGAAAACATGAAGGAGAATCAGGCTTTATTTCCATGTCCACTTTTCCTTTAGAAATTCCACGATTCTGTCATCTAATCATGGCGGACTTGGGTCCAGCCCTGCCTTGTCCACATCTCTGAGGCTGTGCCTTTGCCTTCTTAGTCTCGTCTCTATCTTAGTCTTGTTTCTGCCTTCTTAGGCTGTGTCTCCACCTCCAGCTGGCAGGGCTGCTTTCAGTGTGAGGGCGCCCGGACATCCGTGCGCTGTCCGAGCAGGGAGGATGGACTCTGGAGCCTGAGGAGTCCAAGGCTGAGCTCGGGGCTGCTGGCAACAGGCAGAGGTGGATGGGAAAAGGCAGGCAGTGCCTTCACAGGTGCAGCCCGGGCCACAACACTGCCTGGGCCCCGAATCTGAAGCAGTCGCTGGTCGGAATCAGAACGCCAGCCCCTTCCTGGTGCCCCAGTCTCCCACATCACAGCCAGGCCTGCTCAGCACAAACCTGAGCACCGGGACAGTGCCACCCATGGCTGCCGATTCTCTCACAACCTGTACTTGGCGGCGCCAGCCAAGGGAGCCGCAGAGACCCCGGGAGAGGCTTGGGGCACCTGCTGGGCTGGTGATGCTGACGTGGGTCCCTGGAGATTTCCCGAGCACCTGTGCAAACCCTGGGCCGCCAGCCTGGGTCTGAGGAGAAAGCACACTTGCTGTCTATCCAGGTAAAGTCAGGCATTTTAACCTAAAACCCTCCAGCGTGTCCAGTAGAAACCCCTACGATCCAGGTTAAATTCCCTAAGTGGACACAGATCTGTGGTCCATCCAGCTGGATCCTGCGGGCTTGCTCAGAGGGAGGTAGCTATGCCTGGTGGTAGGACATGCTCACCTGCTCAGCCAGAAAACTGACCCTCACGATGATGGCCAAGCAGGAGATGCAGAATAGCCGGGAGCAGGGCACCCCCGGAAGGGAAGTGCCTCACCTGCTGCGGCAGCTTCAGATGCCAGCGCTTCCCTGGCGCAAGGGCACTATCAGGATGACTCCAGATCTGAGTCTCAGCTCTGATCAAACAAAGCGAAATAAAGAAGTCTCCAGTGACACGAAGCAAGCATGCTCTCTGCCTCCCTCATATGGTGCAGCTGACACTGGTGCAGACTCAATTCACGGGCTGATTTTCCAGTTTAAATGGACAGAAAAAAAAAAAAAAACCAAATTGGAGAGAGGAATAAAGCAAGCAATAAAAATAATTGAAAGACCAGGAGAGACCAGCAGGATGTGATTTAGCTGGCTGAGAAAAATGCCCAAGGGGTAAAAGGAATGTCTCCATTACTCTTCTCAAATAAAGCAGGGAAGTGCTCATCACAGAGCCTGTGTCCACACAGTCACTGCTGGCTTTGTCAGGGGTGTTTGTACAGCACATGCATCTCACAGGGTGCCCAGCGCAGCCCTCTGCTGTCCCAGAGGAAAAATCAGAGAAGCAGTTCACGCACTCACACAGCAGGCACACACACACGATGCACACGCGTGTGTAGGAAGATGCACACATGTGCACACTCACAAACATACACTTACAGACAGGTACACGCGTGGACAGCCAGACACATAGACACACGTGTACCCACACACATGTACACACATTCGTGCCTATACATACATGTAGGTAGATGCACACATGTGTAGTGAGATGCACACGCATATGCACAGTGCACACAGGTGTACACAAATGCACACATACTTGCAGATAGATGCATGCACATAGTAGACACATGTTGACATGAACACAAGTATAGAGGCGTGTACACACACGTATGCTCATGCACACAGGAATGTACACAAGTGGACACATGCACACACATGCACACTCACACTCACACACCCTGGGGCTGCAGTGTCTAGACTCACCCTGGGGCTGCAGTGTCTACACTCACCCTGGGGCTGCAGTGTCCACACTCACACACCCTGGAGCTGCAGTGTCTACACTCACCCTGGGGCTGCAGTGTCTACACTCACCCTGGGGCTGCAGTGTCCACACTCACCCTGGTGCTGCAGTGTCTACACTCACCCTGGGGCTGCAGTGTGTACACTCACACACCCTGGGGCTGCAGTGTCTACACTCACACACCCTGGGGCTGCAGTGTCTACACTCACACACCCTGGGGCTGCAGTGTCTACATTCACACACCCTGAGACTGCAGTGTCCACACTCACCCTGGGGCTGCAGTGTCCACACTCACCCTGGTGCTGCAGTGTCCACACTCACCCTGGTGCTGCAGTGTCTACACTCACCCTGGGGCTGCAGTGTCTACACTCACCCTGGTGCTGCAGTGTCCACACTCACCCTGGTGCTGCAGTGTCTACACTCACACACCCTGGGGCTGCAGTGTCTACATTCACACACCCTGAGACTGCAGTGTCTACACTCACCCTGGGGCTGCAGTGTCTACACTCACCCTGGGGCTGCAGTGTCCACACTCACCCTGGGGCTGCAGTGTCTACATTCACACACCCTGGGGCTGCAGTGTCCACACTCACCCTGGGGCTGAAGTGTCTACACTCACCCTGGGGCTGCAGTGTCCACACTCACCCTGGGGCTGCAGTGTTTACACTCACGCTGGTGCTGCAGTGTCTACACTCACCCTGGGGCTGCAGTGTCTACACTCACACACCCTGGGGCTGCAGTGTCTACACTCACCCTGAGGCTGCAGTGTCCACACTCACCCTGGGGCTGCAGTGTCCACACTCACCCTGGGGCTGCAGTGTCTACACTCACAACCCAGGGACAACAGTATCAGCCTCTGGGTTCCTGCCTCCCTGCTTCAGAGGCAGACACATTTGTGTGTTTGTGGAATTGCATCCCAGTGGCTGGATTTCAATCCTGCTCCCATCAGAAGCAAATCCAAGTATGGGCAGCTCTCCTCACTCATCTGCCGCACTGGATCCTTCCAGCCGTAGCAGTGAGAGGCCACCAGCACACTTGCGAGTGAGGGAGCAGGATTTGGAAACCACATCCTGCTCTTGAGGTCAAGCAGCCGTGAGAAGGGGGTGCCCTGGGCCTTCCTCACCCCAGCCCACGTCCTCAGCAATGGACCCCCAGCCCAGTCTCAGCCATCGCTGTTCCTGCCCCGGGGGTGGCTGCCCCAGACCCAGATGTGCAGCCTCACTGTGCAGAGCTGCGATGCACGCCCGACTCCCACGGGCCTGGGAGGTTGCAGGCACAAGGCAGCAACATGGGGGTCCTGGAGCCGCTGCGCTGGAGCCCTGCCCACGCCTTTCTGACACTGGGTTTCTCGTAATAGTTGGGAGCTAAGTTTTGATTCAGCTCCGTCGGTCCACCTTTAGCATAGAGAATCTTTGGATTGACACACAAATCAGAGGCCATATCTTTATCCCTATAGTTTTTAAAAAATATTTTATTTTTTCATTTATGTATTTATTTGAGAGATAGACTGAGATCTTCCATTTGTCAATTCATTCCCCTGATGCCCACAACATCTGAGTCTGGGCCAGGATGAAGCCAGGAGCCAGCAACTCAATCCCCAAGGTGGCAGAGATCCAACTACGTGAGCCATTAGCACTGCTTCCCAGGGTGTGCACCAGCAGGAAGCTGGAGTCAGCTGAGCTGGGACTTGCACCCAGGCAAGCATCACAGGTGACTCCCTTAAATGCTGAGTCAAAAGATGGCCCCATCCTTGCAGTTTTGGTTTTGTCTCAGTCCATTTCTGTGGCTATCATAGAATGCCCCAGACTGGGTAATTTATAGAGAAAGAAAGTTTACCTGGCTCAAAATTATGAAGCCTTGGAAGACAAGCATATGGCACCAATATGTGCCCGGCTCTGGTGAGGGCCCTCCAGTTGCGTCACTGATTAGTGGAAGACGAAGGAGAGCCGAGGGTGCACTCACTATTACTGTGACCCATCCTACAGGAGCAGCATTGATTCATCATGCAAGTCAGCCCTCCAGGCTCCATCTCCCAACCCCACCGCACTGGGAATGCAGGTTCTGAGAGAGGCACCCAAACCACAGCAGAGTTTCTGCAGGCTCACTCTCCGAATGCCTGCAATAAGCTAGGCTGTATCTCTCTCCATTGGTCTCTCAATGTTTCTCTGTCTTTCAAATAATATACAAATTTTAAAATGTTTGAATGAATAAATTACAGTAACTTTGAAAAGTGAACCAGTGCATATTTGTAAGACATCAGCAATCACAGCAAATCTGCCCCAGCCTGTGGGGCCACCAACCCTGCATTTGCAATGACAGCACCTATAGAACACAGGCACATCTATTTGCATATTTTCTGTGCCTGTTCAAGCACAGGTGTTAAGGGAAGAATACCTGTGTTCAAGGTTATGGCTGACCACCTGGGAAATATGCACTGCTTATCCATTTACATACCAAGTTTTTCAAGTGCAATTTAAGTACATATAGCACATATATGTACACACAGCGACCCCGTTGACATGCAGGGGATACTGCAAAAACTTCTTAGAGATGGAATTATAGGATTCATTTATTTTGCTGCAATTTTTTTAAATCCATCCATCTAAGGAGTCTTCAAAAAGTTCACAGAGAAGGCTGGCACTGTGGTGTGGCTGTTGTAGCTGCTGGCTTCAATGCAGGCCTCCCACGTGGGCTCAGTTCAAGTCCCAGCTGCTCAATTCCTATAAAGCTTCCTGCTGCTGTGGCCTGGGAAAGCAGTAGAAGATGGCCCAAGTCCTTGGGCCCCTGCTCCCATGTGGGAGACCTTGAAGAAGCTCCTGGCTCCTGGCTTCGGATCTGGGCAGCTCTGGCCCTTGCAGCCAACTAGGGGGGTGAACCAATGGATGGAAGATCTTTCTCCCCATATTTCCCTTTATCTGTAATTCTACCTTTCAAATAAATAAATATTTTTTCAAATAGTTCACTGAAAATGCGTATTATGGAAAAATATGAATTTCAGATTTTTGCATCAAAAAAATTTCTTTCAATTTTGTTGTCCATGAAGTTTTTGAAGTCAAAATTAAAGAAAATCGTAACCAACAAGATAAAGACAATTTACTCTTACATACCATGGTTCTAGCATTCGAAGGTTATTTTCCAAAACTTTAAGAATAAATATAAGGGGGCCGGCTTTGTGACATAGCACATTAAATGGCCACCTGTAGCACTGGCATTACATATGGGTGCCAGTTTGAGTCCTGGCTAGTCTACTTCCCATCCAACTCCCTGCTAATGTCCTGGGAATGCAACAGAGGACAGTCCACGTGCTCGGGCCCCTACACCCAAGTGGGGAACCTGGCTTCAGACCTGCCCAGCTCAATTGTTGCAGCCATTTCAGGAGTGAAATAGTGGATGGAAGACCTCTCTCTGTCTCTCTGCCCTCCTCCCGCTCTCCCCTCCTGGTAACTCTGCCTTTCAAATACATTTTTATTTTTTTTTAATTAAAAAAAAATGAAAACAGGAAGAAAGGAGAAGCATCAGAAGATGCAGGGATAAAACTAAGTCATCCGTCATGTTTTTATCAGGAGTGTGTTTCCACTTGTTTTGGAAAAAAAAAAACCTAAATAGAAATGAAGAAAAAAATCAGAAAAACAGGAATAAATATAAGGCACTATGTGTGGTATAAAATTTAGTGCAATTTATGAAAGAGAAAAGAATACTTGCACAACACAGTAAGAGAATGATTCATGGGATTGCACAGAATTTAATCCTGATACAGAAAATACTTGCAAAGGGATTTTCTCCATAAGGGATCACAAAGCTGACCTCTCCCAGAGGCCTTGTTTGACCAAACAACAGTCATTCCCCTTCTTACAAATACTCCAAATTGTAGCACCAATCACCGCAGCAACAGCATCAACCAAATCGTTTCCACTTTTTATGTATCTGCCCATCCTAATAACTGCTAATTTCTTATAAAGCAGAACTAACTCTATTTGAATAAACGCATTTCATTTCACCAATAAACCCTCAAGGGTGACATAAAATCTGACAGTGATGTAAGTGGCAAACCACTATCTATTTCTTGCAAGTCTGTTCAGGAGTATTAATTGTGCTGTTGGTATTTAAAGGGTTGCAATGAGCATTCCCATTGGTATTCTATAGCAATTTAATCGCAATACCATTCATCATCAAGTGTTACTCTACGGGTAATATTCGCTGCAGGGCTGATATGATGGCACGCTGGGGGACGGACAGCTTTGTCTTCATTAGCTAACTTATGTGGTGACTTGCAAGACTCAGTGTCATCAGTGACCTCCTAATCGCCACCCCCTGGCCTCCTCGGAGTCCTCTGCTAATCGTCCTTTCTGCAGTACTTGACCTGCTACGCAGCCTGCTCTTCCTACTTCCCTTCCTCTCTCCTTCCTTGGTCTCAGTCATTTTCTAAAAGTGTTCTTGCTTTTAAGTATATCCCACCGTACATATGTTCTAAGTCTCTTGTGAGGACATTAATTCCTCTGCCTTTTTTAAAAATAAAGGCATTCTCAAGATTGCTTCAATTAATAGATTTTTTGCTTTGTATCCTCTGGAAGGGTCACTTCCATGCCCAGGGTTAGGATCACACCAGAGACTGGATCCTGTGTGGGGCCCAGAGTCCTGGCCTCCTTGACCTGGGGACTCTGGTTGTCTTCCTCTGGGGAGGACAGGGAAGAGAAAAGAAGGAATTACACTCAAATAAAAATAGTTTATTTTATATGATTAATTCCTCCATGTTGCAGATTTTAGGCAGAATGGAAGAACTGGATTTCAATAAGTATCAAGCACATTGTCTTTGCACTTCCCAGTATAAAATTAAAATGGACTTCTCCATCCTGAGAACTCCTGTTAGATGAGAAAAATCAAACATATAGTTAAATTTCAATGACTCTTTTTTACGACTTAGTGACTATATCCTCTGTCAAAAACTGCAAACATCTGAGCATTTACCCTACCTGCAAGGTAATCACCTACCTTGGCCAGCTTCCACGATGCTGACAAAAGATGGGAGACTGGAATCAGAGAGCAAGGTCTCTGGTCGGTCTCAGAGCGGCAGCAGAAACTGGACTAGCAGGGTCTGTGCAAGGTCCCCAGGACAACGGGTGCAGAGACCGTTACTACAGCGTCCTTGGGATGCTCCTCTGAAGAGAGGCAGCCCCACACCCAAGACTGGCAGTCCCGTGGGAGACGCCCCCAGCCACGGCTACTTTTACTTCCATGCTGGAGAGTCCCTGCACATCCACCACTCCGCCAGCACCCTGCCTGCCTGCAGAGGATGGCCCCATGTCCACTCAGTGCGTATGTGTCAGACATCAGTTAATTAAGACTACTTTCACCGGCGCTGCAGCTCACTAGGCTAATCCTCCACCTTGCGGCGCCAGCACACGGGGTTCTAGTCCCAGTCGGGGCGCCAGATTCTTTCCCGGTTGCCTCTCTTCCAGGCCAGCTCTCTGCTGTGGCCAGGGAGTGCAGTGGAGGATGGCCCAAGTGCTTGGGCCCTGCACCCGCATGGGAGACCAGGAGAAGCACCTGGCTCCCGCCTTCGGATAGGCGCGGTGCGCTGGCTGCAGCACGCCAGCGGTGGCGGCCATTGGAGGGTGAACCAACGGCAAAAGGAAGACTTTTCTCTCTGTCTCTCTCTCTCACTACCCACTCTGCCTGTCAAAAAAAATTTTTTTCATAAAAAAAAAGAGACTGCTTTCAACAGGACTCCAAGTGGAAGGATGATTCCACCCTGAAGTACTGACTTTGTCCTACCCCGACCAGGAGAGGAGCGCTCAGCCGCTCTCAAGAACCGTCCTAGGAAGCCGTGGTTCTTCCCTTTAAGCTTCTGAGCTGCTCTTCCTGGGTGATGCTGACAGTAACCCAGGTGGAGGGAGAAGCGTTCCTCACTGTCCAGCCTCCCCCACACCCCCGGGGCAAGAAGAGAGACATCACTTGTCAGTGGACCTGAACACCTTCCAGGCAAAGGTTCTAACTGGATGATTCCTGTCGCAGAGAAAACTGCCAGCCCTTTGTGCTCAAACAGTCCCTCAGGTAAGCCCTGCTAGGTCCCCTTGAACAACCAGGGCCGGCTCCCCGTGGAGACATCTGCATGTGTCGGACGCCTGCGTGACCTACAGATGTTATTTCCTTAACACCTGGAGGTCACTCCCCAGCAGCCTTCAGGTGACATTGCCAGGTGAGGCTTTTGTGGGGGAGACATGGGAGGTGAATTAATTCCAGGTTTCCCCCAGATGGTGTGATTATGAGGTCGCACACGGAGCGCCAGGACTAAGCATTGTTCCCAACACTTGGAGCCTCGGGCCAGTCGCGGTGTGGACTTAGAGCATCTACAACTCCGTCTCTCAGACACTGGTAGCTCTGAGATGCTCACCACCCAGCCCTCCCCAGCAGCACGCTGTGTAGTGCAGGACCACTCACTGCCCCTTTTGCAATGGGTGCCCACAGACTTCCTCCAAAGCACCTCCCCACCCCTGGGGCCTTCCCCCTTCCTCTCATATTGCGCTGCATTTTTTCTTTCTTTTTTAAAGATTTATTTATTAGGCCGGCACCGCAGCTCACTAGGCTAATCCTCCGCCTTGCGGCGCTGGCACACCGGGTTCTAGTCCCGGTCAGGGTGCCGGATTCTTTCCCGGTTGCCTCTCTTCCAGGCCAGCTCTCTGCTGTGGCCAGAGAGTGCAGTGGAGGATGGCCCAAGTGCTTGGGCCCTGCACCCGCATGGGAGACCAGGAGAAGTACCTGGCTCCTGCCATCAGATCAGCGCGGTGCGCCAGCCGCAGCAGCCATTGGAGGGTGAACCAACGGCAAAGGAAGACCTTTCTCTCTGTCTCTCTCTCTCACTGTCCACTCTGCCTGTCAAAAAATTAAAAAAATTTAAAAAGATTTATTTATTTGTGTGAAAGGCAGAGTTACACACAGAGAGAGAGGTGAGGTGGGGGGAGAGAGAGAGAGAGAAGTTTCCATCTGCTGGTTCACTCCCCCAAATGGTCACAACAGCAGCCAGGGGTGGGCCAGGCAGAAGCCAGGAGCCAGGAGCTGTGTCTGCATCTCACACGTGAGTGCAGGGGCCCAAGCGCTTGAGCCGTCCTCCACTCCTTTCTTTCCCAGGCTCCTTTTCAGGGAGCTGGATTGGGCATGGAGCAGCCGGGATGCTTGCACTGCCGGCGGTGGCTTTTCCAGCTCTGGCACAGCACTGGCCCCTGGGCTGTATTTCTGTCACCATTCCATCCTCATCAACCAAGCAGAGAAGAACTGTGACGGGTGTGAGAGCCTGCTCTTTAGCAGGTTTGTTTCATGGATCCCAGCAGAAGAGGCAAGTCTCCTGGATCAGAGTAAAAAGAGAGATTTACGCTCACAGAAGCAGAGTCATTTGCTGAGAACTGGCACTGGCACTGGCTCCTCAAACCCCAGTGCCACCGTGCAGCATGAGCCCAGCTAACGCCTTCACGGGCTGTGAACTGAAGGGGAAAGTCCTCAGGCTTTGAAGGCTGAGCCTTCCACAGTGAACAGAAAACCCCTGGGGCTTTGTCCTGGGCTGGGGGCTGCACAGCCCTTTCACCACTTCCCTTCTCAGGCTATGGCTCACACACCCATGACAGGAAGCCTTTAATAAGCACAGCCGGAGCCTCCGCCCACAGCACTTGAAGAACCAGGGACAGGGACAACAATCTACCTACATTCTCCAGCTGAAGTCATCATTTGTTTTTTAAAGTGTCAGAAAGAGCTTTTAAGAGAAATAGTACAAAAGAGAATGAAGCAAGGTAAGCGGCTGTAAGCGGTTTCTAAATATTAATTGCCTTGGGTAGTCAAATAAATAAGTCAAAGTAATTTATTCCAGATTCATTTCAGATTATTTCCACTCATCACTAAGATCTACCTAATTAACAAAATGCAGAAGACACCATTTAATTCCTTAGGGGTCCCCATCAGTGAATCCCCTAACATTTCCACTACAAATGGTCGCCCGTCTGAGACGGGTCTTCTAGACAGCCTTGAGAAGCCATTGTCCATCTGTAACAGGGACTCCGGGAAAGTAAATAAAGGCGGCTCACGTAGAATGCGGTCACCCAGCACCTTCAGGTCGTTCTGAACACAGGAGATTCACAGGCTGCGCACCCACAGGTCACGGGCAGGTCAAGACCGGCCGATTAACAGTCTGACATAAAACACTGACTGCAATAATAAAATAAATGAAAATGCAGTAAAAGCAGTATATATACATGATTATGGCAAGTCTTGGAACCATTTGAAATATACATTGGGTTATCTTTTTTTAAATAAAAAAAATTTTAGTATTGCCATGATTTATAATTTTTCCAAACTGACAGACAAAATGTTCAGTTATTAATATTTTAAATCACATGTTTGTTTTTATGTTGTATATTGTTTTATAGGCTTATTATCTGCTTATGTTTTTTTTTTTTTTGACAGGCAGAGTGGACAGTGAGAGAGAGAGACAGAGAGAAAGGTCTTCCTTTTCCGTTGGTTCACTCCCAAATGGCTGCTATGGCTGGCGCACTGCGCCGATCTGAAGGCAGGAGCCAGGTGCTTCTCCTGGTCTCCCATGGGGTGCAAGGCCCAATGACTTGGGCCATCCTCCACTGCCTTTCCAAGCCACAGCAGAGAGCTGGCCTGGAAGAGGGGCAACCGGGACAGAATCTGGCGCCCCAACCGGGACTAGAACCCGGAGTGCTGGAACTGCAGGCAGAGGATTAGCCTAGTGAGCTGTGGTGCCAGCCGCTTATGTTTCTTTTTTAAGAACAGCAGTTCACATCTGTTGCCCACTAATTAACAAAATCATCTGTATTTTGCATTGAAAAGTTCTATAGCTTTAAGGAAATGAGTCTTATGTATGTCAAGTATGCTTAACAGAATTTCCTACTGCCTTTTCCTCTGTAAAATTCATTATACAGTACACCTGTCCAGAATGTCTTTATATGCTGCTTTAACACATCTTAAAACCTTGATTTTATTTTACTTGTTTTGTTTCATTGAAAACCCCATATTCTTCTGTTTATTAGAGATCAGAATTCAGAACAGAGTCTTCTTAAAGGTAAATAGAAAAGAATCAAAACATATCCGGTGTGAAGTGTTTGAATAATCTTGTGTGTAAGGGTGCACACTCATTTGGATCTAAAACTAACACAGGGTATTTTTGTCCTTCTAGGTACTAGGGCAGGTTATCCCATTTGTATGCCAAGCCCCCGCCTCTTGGGACCCATTATTTAAGCATTTCCACCCTGCTAACTGGCTGCCTGTGGTATTTAAGCCTAGACAATAGGAGATTGGTGAATCCATTCCTACACTACACAGGGGGATGCTTTTTTAAACATACAAACAAATACAGAAACACTGTCAGCAAATGATTGCTGTCTGACTCCATGAAACAACTTCTTTAGGGACCTCTTCTAATAACTATTTTTTGGCCCATTTTCCTGGTCTGGAGTACTGTGCATTGAAACTTTAGAACCCTGTGTGTTGTTGCATAACAGGCGAAGCCTCTACCTGTGGTGCCGGCATCCCATATGGGTGCCAGTTCATCTCTCAGCTGCTCCACTTCTGATCCAGCTCTCTGCTAATGCACCTGGGAAAGCAGTGGAAGATGGCTCAAGTGCTTGGGCCCCTGTACCCACCTGGGAGACCTGAAGAAGCTCGTGGCTCCTGGCTTCCGATCAGCTCAGCTCTGGCCATTGCAGCCATTTGTGGAATGAACCAGTGGATGGAAGACCTTTCTCTCTGTCTCTCCCTCTCTCTTTCTGTAACTCTACTTCTCAAATAAATAAATCAATCTTTGTTTTTAAAAGAAACTTTAGAGCCCTCTCCACTGCACAGCAGGTGCCTTCACTCCGCCAGCACATTTAGAATCCTGCTGTCCTTTCTGAACAGCACAACTCAGTTATTTTTAGCAGGTTTTGCTGAATCTACTTGACTCAGGCCTGTGGAGGTCAGAGATTTATTCCACATTGGCTACCATTTAGTCTCCAGCCAAAGACCTTTAGCAGGCCTGCGCATGATTGCTAAGTGGCTAATCTATTAGCGATTTTCCCAAAACTATAATTGGACTTTTGTTGAGCCATCATTTCAATGGCACAGAGAGGTCAGATACAGAGGTGGAATAACAGTGATCTTAGAAGGGCACTGAACTCTCAAGCTTCACACCTCCCACACCTCAATGCCAGCCGACAGCACAGACTAGCATAGCTATGAAAAACCATTTAGTCACAAAACAGCTCACTTTTCTTTTTTTTTAAGATGTATTTATTTATTTTGAAAGTCAGAGTTACATAGAGAGAAGGAGAGAAGGACAGAGAGAGAGAGAGAAATCGTCCATCTGCTGGGTCACAACCCAGATGGCCTCACGGCCAGTGCTGGGCCAGGCCAGAGCCAGGAGCTTCTTCTGGGTCTCCCAGGTGGGTGGCGAGGCCCAAACACTTGAGCCATCTTCCACTGCTTTCCCAGGCACATTAGCAGGGAGTTGGATTGGAAGTGGAGCAGCTGGGACTTGAGCCAGCACCTGCCATCGCAGATGGCAACTTTACCAGTTACCGCCATAATGACAGCCACATACTTTTCTGTTGATTTTGGTGCAGTTACAATACTTTGTTAAAAAGTCTGCAGGTGTGAAAAGCAAGACTCCTTATTCTCTGTGAATTTATAGTTCTTATGGTTTAGTAACAACAGACTGTCACATCAAGGCTGATGAAGATCATTGAATGATGAATCCCCACTGAGCAAGGCGGGGCCGGCGTCGTCTATGGAAACACAGGGAAGCAGCCAAGGCTGCCTCGTTGTCTTGTTCTCTCACACATTCGAATCCTGCTCAGTTTGGTGATTGCATTATTGAATCAAGAAGAAAGAAAGGACATTGAAGAATGTTGCATGGGAAGTTCATAGACTTTTCCAAAAAGCCACTTGGAGAGGAAAGGTCAGGTTGAGCATGGCCATGAAAGGGTGGGTGTGCTTACTGGGGCTGAGCCACCCAAAGCCAAGGGCAAGGCTTTGAATTATGCCAGGAAAAGCACAGTGTTCATCTAGAACGCTTCATTTCCCCAACGGCCTTCACTGTGGCAAATGGGCTGCCATGTCCTTGGTTTTTGTTATTGATATCAAACCCAGATCATCTCCTAAGTCTATAACATTAATGGGGCAATACTGACATAATTAATATATACCTTGAGTTAGAGACCGTTTTTCTGAGAAAGGCAGGATAGCCAGTGTAAACGGGGGCAGAAATCGCTTGTGTTGTTAAAATCTAAACCTTCACCCTGGCACGGCCAACCCCAAAGTCTTGACAATCGCAGCTTCCTGGCTCCACAGCCCTGTTCTGTGCTCCAGACTTCTCTTACTGGAACTTGCAATCCTCATCTTCCTCTTCTGACCACACCTATCCTGAGTGCCCTCTGAAAACTGGCATCTGGATGCCACTGGAAGTTGGCTGTGACATCACCAGATTTTAGAAAAATAACTTCCGATACATCCCACGCACCTGCCTGGAGGGCAATAGGCACGTTCTTTCTCTCCTGCGTGCAGACCCTGGGGCCGCAGAACTGGCGGACCAGATCATGCCACCTCTCTGGGGACGTGCATTCTTGCAACCTTTGTCTGACCATACTGTTTTGACTGTGTCTGGGTAAATTCAAATGCATCCAGTAATGATTTCCAAGCCATACTTCTGGCATTTTGCCTAGATGAAAAATTCCCTTGTGTACCCAGTAGCTGTCTGCCATGAATCTACTGCACTTACCAGAATTAATGTGCCCCAAACTTTGCTCCTCCTAATGCATCAGGTCTCACTCCTAGTATCTGATTCACCCTCCAGGGCCAGTACTTAAGCAGATGTATTGTGTCCGCAGAAACTCTTCCTTCCTTCTGTACTGTATTTGCTGTTGTCACCTTAGAGGCGCCTGTTTTGACCACACCTGTATTCTCTCTGGATGTCAGCTCTCACACTTGCCACGCTAATCTACCAGCTTTTGAAAATACTTCATGAATGCATCTTCTTCTGCTATTCTATTCCTTTGGATTCACAATGCAAACTTAGAAGGTGATCCAAAATCTAACATTAAAACCTAAAACTGTGGGATTCTTCCTGCTTCCCAGGCTTCATCCACACCTCCAGTTCTCACACACAGTCTCATATGCAGTGGCCTTCCTATGTTTGTTTCTTGAGTTCACCAAAATTGAGAGTGTGCAGACTTTGTTTCCTTTCCTTGGATGCTGATGACACCTCCCGGTCACCAACATCTAAAGTTAACTCTTCACCTCCAGCCCCTTCTTGGAACAACCCCCTGCTTTCCTGTACTCACAACCTCATAATGGTTGTCCGTTACTCTTGCCTGTCTTGCTTCCCCTACTGACGCACGAGCTCCACACGAGCAGATCTTTGCTCTCTCTCCTGCCCTTACCTGGTGCCCAGCACATCACCTGGTAGTGGAGGCTCGTGAAAGCAAATGCAAGCGTGGATGAACGATTTGGTGTAAGTTCTAGATCAGAACCCAGTGCAATTTCCTCCCCATTTAACACTTTTCTAATGGAAGTTTTCTTTGAAGACAGTCTATGTCATGCCTACTATTTTAAATTGGGTATTTCAGGAACTGCTGAGTCTTTCTCTTGGTCTATGGATTTCAGAGCTACAGTGAGAAGCCACATGAGGTTCAGATTGAGACAGATTGAAAAGATCTTGAAATTTTAAACAGAAACAACTCTACTGGCTTGGCTATGGTTTTGAAGTCAATGAGACATTGACGGCATGTTACTATTTTCTTTATCCTAATAACATTTAATTTGCATTTTACAGAGAAAGCTACTCCTGTTTCTGCTCATGTGTGCAAGAATACCAGGCAGCCAGTAGCTGACGGTGTCCGGTGTTTGCTGTTTTGTGTGTCCACACAGAGCATCCTCGTTCATGGAACACCACTCTCCATCAATTCAAACCATGATAGCCCTTGCTCTGTTCCTGATGTGGAAAATTGGCACTGACCACAGAGGCAGAGAGCCGCCTGAGTTGGCCTGGCACCTGCCTGCCTCTTTCCCACACCTGCTCCTGGCCTCATGGGACAGACGTTGAGGCAAAGGGCCAGAAACAGACACGAGAAGGCAGGCCTGGAAGCCAGTTTGATCTGTAACAACGTCTTCTGGATTTTACTTATTCAACTGGTAAATTATTTTATTAAAGCAAATTCAATTTGGATGTCAGAGTTTTGCAAACTCAGAGCTGTGGATAACTTAAAAATTATGATTTCACAGGCTCTGTGTGTGCTCTAAAATTCTGGGTTAGTGTCTTGTCCAAGTTGCCTCACACCTCAGCATGCTTGTCTCCTCACCCTTGAAATGTGAACAATGACACCTATCTTGCCTTTTGAAAAAGATTAAATGGTGAAACCATGTGAGGAAACTTTCAAAAGTCATGGGAACAGTGGAACTGAAAGATAGGTTTATTTTTGTGCAAAATTTTTGAAATCCATGCAGATATATTTTTCTACAGGACACGTTTTTCATGAACTTTTTGAGGATCCCTAGATTGCATGGATTTCACATTTTGGGGTACCCTTGTGTGTGTGTGTGTAAAGTGCTTACCAAGCATCTACCCCACGGAAGCACTCATCTATGCCCCCATTACTGCCACCAGCACCAAGCTCACAGCCCAGGGGTGTCCCTGAAGGACCTGCTCAAGGCGGCTTTCTGTCCCGCCCCCACCTCCCTCCCCAGCTCAGCCTCCTTTCAGTGCTTCCTTTCAGTGGGCTTCCTTTCAGTGCTCACCTATTTGGGCCATTGTGAGGCTCAACAGGTGTGGTTTCATTAGCAGGAATGACCACCGTGTATTTACTGTATTAGAAAAGTAAACCTTTGAGGGGAAGACTTCCTGTCTCCCAAGCCGCTACCACCGTACCAGTAGCAGAGAGACGAGAATGCCACTCTCAGACGGGAAATACCATGCACTCATTCCTCATGGCTGTTAAGTCCATGTGTAATTATTTCCACTGCAGCGAAGATCCATGAATCTATGCCTAAACAACAAGTGAAATTCTCTCTCTCTTTCTTTCTCCCTCCTTCTCTAAAATCCCTCCTAGAAGTGCTAGCTCATCGCCAAGCGTGCCCAGTGACTATATTTGCAGAGAGCTCCAGCGTCTTCTGTGCGGGAAAACATCCTGAGGTAGGAGTGGACTGAACCTTTCCATGGACAGATGTGGTCTACACTCTTGCATTTCTCAAAATCCTTGCTATATGTTTATTTTATCTTGAATTACTTACATTGTCTTGGGCATATTATAATAATTTATAATATGAATCAAAAAATTACTATCTGATATTCTGCAGTAAATTATTTTAAGCAAAAATTGCCAACCCAATTTACTTGGTGCTTTTATAGAGACAGATCAAATTTTTTACTGTAGGGTTGAGAATTGTTGGTTTAAATTCACACATTAATAATTAATTTATTACAATATGCATTTCATTATATCATTCAGCTAAGACTATGGCATCTCTCTCTTACACTAAGCTAAAGATGCCATACTAATTTTCCAGTTATTTCTTTAGTGCCAAGTGCATTTAAACAGTCTGTTTCTCTCTTCCAGGAGGTGAATTGATGCTGTTCTATAGTACACCACTACTTAGAAAGACAAGAGAAACAAAATGCCAAAGTTCTTATAAAATAAAAACTTCAAAATAGCTTAATCCTGGCTTGTGAGAGCATACATATCAAATTACGTTGAAGTCATTGTTTCTGAAAGATTATGTACATGGTAAACACCATGCATTGATGGCGATTAATCTCCCAATTACTGCATTTGCGGTACAACAGCTGGAGCAGGCTGGACATGTGTTCCACTGCATGTGACAGGATCTGTGTGAAACACAGAACATCTGCAAACATTGATATCAGTTCTAAATGTTGCATTTGCTTCTATTTTACCATTTAAGATCAAGCTAAACATACTGGCCATACACTGACATTTTTGGAAGTGCTGTTCGTCACTGGGAATGGGTTGAGTGCACACCCGGTCTGCTCAGCAAGATGACCAGCAGTGGGCCTGCTGCTCTAGCCTGAGGAGTCCAAGAAGGCGTTTACAAAGGATCCTTTCAGACAGGCGGTTGACCAGCCTCCTCAGAACACCTCTGAAGGAGAGAGTCATGCATTAAGACGGCATTCGGCTTTAAGATTTACAGCAAATGAACAATGAATAGCAACTGAATCAAAGAAGGCTTTGGATAGATTTACCATTGCCTTCAATGTTTTTTAATCAACACATATCCTAGAGCACCAGCTAAGTTCTGGGTACCAGCCTCAGTGCCAGAAAGACAGGGAAGGGTGTGGGGGGAGCAAAGGCCTGCTTTGTGCAGGGGGCTCATTGCCCTGGGGGGTAAAGCCTGGCACTGGGTCTCAGACGATGAGTCTCTGAGGAGTGAGTCTGTAAGGGTACAAGACACTTGGACTACTGGGACTGCTTCTGAAATATAAGTTAACATACTAGCAAATCAATAACTTGATATCTTCAAAAAAGGTGAAATCTCGTGCATGTTTCATTAAATTTTTTTTTATTCATTATAATTTAGATTCTGGCCACTTTTCAGGTAAAAGTAGCATTCAGGTTTGCAAACTCAGTTAGTTGCAATTTAAAGATAAAACAAGAATACTGGGATTCCTGGCATTTAATGTTTTAGAAATGCTTTATTTATTCTCACCATCTACATGGTCTTCATTTATGATCCAATCAATAATGATGAGTTTTCCTTAGGACATATACATGTTGTAATGATAAATTAGAAGTCTCAGATCATCTCAAAACCGAATAAAACAACAAGTGAAAAACAAGAATGGTAGAGATGTGAAATGCAATTACACAGATGTGTCTAATTCTCCTCCCTTGTCCAGCTGTCACCTGTGACGTGACACACATGAATCCAGTGTAACGACACACGTGAAATCCATGTGTGCTGTCCCCAAAGAGGTCCACCTCCTGATCTACGGAGCCTGAGTGTGCACACGCTTACACTGTGAAGAGACCTGAGGAGTTCTCCAGGATTCTGTGTATGAGTCCAGTCCAATCGAGGCAGAACAGGAGAGGTGACCAGGAGCTGGCACGCGAGTGGCCCTCAGCAGGTGGAAAGACAAGTTCTCCATCGAGTCTGCAGAACAAACATGGATCCCTGTGCACCCGTGTTTCCTCGCACAGGACAAGTGAGAGTTCTGACTTCCAGCCACCCAGGCTGATAAACGTTCCATCCCATTAGGTTTGTGAAGGCATTCCATTAGGCTTTTGGCAAGTTGTTATCATGCAAAAGGAAACTAATGCACTAATTTTAGAAATTTATACTCAGCCGGCGCCGTGGCTCAATAGGCTAATCCTCCACCTTGCGGCGCCGGCACACCGGGTTCTAGTCCCGGTTGGGGCGCCGGATTCTGTCCCGGTTGCCCCTCTTCCAGGCCAGCTCTCTGCTATGGCCAGGGAGTGCAGTGGAGGATGGCCCAGGTGCTTGGGCCCTGCACCCCATGGGAGACCAGGAGAAGCACCTGGCTCCTGGCTCCTGCCAGGATCAGCGCGGTGCGCCGGCTGCAGCGGCGGCCATTGGAGGGTGAACCAGCGGCAAAGGAAGACCTTTCTCTCTCTGTCTCTCTCTCTCACTGTCCACTCTGCCTGTCAAAAAAAAAAAAAAAAAAAAAAAAAAAAAAAAGAAATTTATACTCCAATCACACGGCACTGTGACTTTTATTGCTCCTATTTGTTATTTATTTTCTGAGATGTACGGCTTTCACGTAACCATGAGGTATTTCCATGTTCTCCCCCGGCTGCGGTTATTTAAATTACGTTTGGTTACTCAGGGCCCTGCCACTAATAGTGTCCAACTCCCAGATTCTTAAAAGTATTCCCATGAGTAACCCATTTTCTGAGCATATTTCCAAAACAGCCTTTGGAGAGAGTATCTGAAGCAATAGGAGAAGACCTGAAATTGTGGAAACACACAGACTTCACCAATTTACAAACAAACCCAACGCTCCCAAGTCTGGGAGGTGCCTGCTTGTGTCAAGCAGCCAAGTTCAAGGCCCCTGGCAAGGAGGAAAGCGTTACTGGAGCTGACAGAGACACTTCATGAGCTCCTTTTGTACTGCAAATTCAGACTAAATAAGTAAGTGTGCCCTAACCTTCCCACCAAATACAACTGATCATTTTATTATGCTGAAAATACACCTGACACCCTCAACTTTTCTGCATAAATGTCGCCATTTTCATCTCACCTTGGCTACCCAGCAAGTGGTCATTTACTGTGACATCCAACAGCAATTTTACTTTATTGCAACGTCTAAAATTAATTTGGAGGTATGAGGTACCCACAGCTTCTTAATATCCTTCAACTTCCACTTTGAAATTCAGATTTTGAAGAATCTGAGAAGAATAAATGTTTATTTCAGTGTGCATTATGAAGAAGAAATTAAGTAAATTACATTAAACCATACAAAATATTTAATTTGGCTAACTGCATTCAGATTCTAAGGTGTACCTACTGCTTGTCAGGCATACTCAGCTTAGAGTCAGAGTGCTTCTCTTTAAAAATTTTCAGAAAGATATATTTATTTAGAAGGCAGACCAAAGGAGGGAGAGGAGTCATACACAGAAATAGAGAGTCAGACACACACACACACACACAGAGAGAGAGAGAGAGAGAGAGAGAGAGCATCAACTACTGTTTCACTCCCCAAATGGGCACAACAGCCCAGGCTGGACCGAGCTGAAGTGAGGAGCCAAGAGTTCCATCCTGATCTCCCATGTGGTGGCAGGGGCCCAAAGGCTGGAGTCATCCTCTGCTGCCTTCCCAGGCCCGTTAGCTGGGTACTGTACTCACTGGAGCAGCCAGGACTCCAACTGGCACTCTGATGTGCGGCACCAGCATCGTAAGTGGCACCTTAACTTGCTGTGCCACAACACATGCCCCCAGAATTCCTCCTGAGTCCTTGAGGCACCCTTGTGCCATATCACGGTCCTCAGCTGGACATTCAGGGACCGCAGGAAGAAGACACAACACAAAGCCACACATCAGGAGAATTCTAGTTCAAAATCTCCTGCAAGACAAAGATCATCTCAGCTTCACATTAAAATACATGCAGGGAGGGGGCGGGTGCTGTCCACAGGGGGTCAAGTTGTCACTGGGTACTCACATCCCATGTTGGAGAGCCTGGTTCAAGAACAGGTCACTCGACTTCTGATCCTGATTGCTGTCAATGCACCTCCTGGGAGGCAGCTGGTGATGGGTCTCTGCCACCCCATGGGAGACCTTGATGGAGTTTGCAGCTCCCGGCTTCAGGCTGGCCCAGTCTTGGCTGTTTGGGGCACGGGGAGTGAAGCAGGAACTGGAAGATCACTGCTGTCCCTCTCTCTGTGTCACTTTGCTTTAAAAACAAATTTTAAGAATGTATGTGGGGAGAAAAGACAAAAGACAAAAATTGGCAATCGGGTTGAAAAAGTAAATGAATAAGACAGTTATGCGAGGGACTTGAATGAATGCATCTGCACACCAATGTTTCAACTTAGAAAGATACTGTAGCGGCCGGCGCCATGGCTCACTAGGCTAATCCTCCACCACAGAGCAAGTGTGCCTTCCCAGACACACACACAATGAAAGGCTGCTCAATATTTTTTGATACAGATTGTTTAAGAGATCATAGAGCCGGCGCCACAGCTCACTAGGCTAATCCTCCGCCTTGCGGCGCTGGCACACCGGGTTCTAGTCCCGATCGGGGTGCCGGATTCTGTCCCGGTTGCCCCTCTTCCAGGCCAGCTCTCTGCTGTGGCCAGGGAGTGCAGTGGAGGATGGCCCAGGTGCTTGGGCCCTGCACCCCATGGGAGACCAGGAGAAGCACCTGGCTCCTGGCTCCTGCCATCGGATCAGCGCGGTGCGCCAGCAGCAGCGCGCCGGCCGCGACGGCCATTGGAGGGTGAACCAACGGCAAAGGAAGACCTTTCTCTCTGTCTCTCTCTCTCACTGTCCACTCTGCCTGTCAAAAAATAAAAAGATACTGTAGCAAATGGAAGAAAAACTCAACTCTTTTAACCTCTGGATTTCCCAGGATTCAGAGAAGAGAAATTCTGCATATTCTCCAACAGTGCAGCAGCCACACCACTGTTGTGGAGGAGAGCGTTTGTGGCTTGGTCATAGTCACACAGACACGCGCATCAGCTTCTTCATTTAGAAAGGATATTCCCAGCTGTCTCTGCAAGGTGATTTTTAATATTCTAATTGTGAGAAACCCTCATGGCTGCTCAGGTAACAATTTTACCTCAAGGACGTAATTTGCAGAATGATAAATTCATCGGCTTTGTGCAGTCAGAGCCATTCAGGTGTTGCACGCCTGAGTTGTATTACTGGAAGAAGAAATTGAAGGAGAGAGCCCACGGATGGTAGAGGTGTTGGAGCAGAGGATATATTGGGAGCATCCATCTTGCTGTCAGAAGCAGCTCTGGAGCAGAAGAGGTGTTGCCCGCAGGCGGAGAATCCGGAAGTGCAAGCCAGAACCCAGAACCAGACACTCAGGGAGGGAGGGGGTCCAGGTCGCCGAGGGGAGGGGCATTCTCTCAGCCCCAGACTGGCAGGAGGTGCTGCCCCGGGCTGTGGGGTCACCACTGTCTTCTGAAACAGGGCACAGCTGCTGGAGATCCTTACAGAGTCTTTAGGAAAATTATTAAAATTAAAAACTTTCACATTTTTCAAGATTAATGATAAAATTATGTCAATAATGACATTGTAATGCTGAATAAAAAAATACTGAAAGAGAAAACAGGATGAATGAATGCTACAGATGATGTTCATTTATCAATGTAAATGTTAAAATGTAAAAACCTATCAACAAGGAAAATCTAAGAATAATGTTGAAAAAATTATGCATCATAACTACTTGTTAATTATAGTAATACAAGCCTGATAATTTAGTATCTTCTGATATAAGTATCATACCAGTTGATCAATTCATAATCAACTTCTAAATAGAAGTCTTCGCTAAGTTGATACAATTTTTTTTTTTTTTTTTTTTTTTTTTTTTTTTTGACAGGCAGAGTGGACAGTGAGAGAGAGAGACAGAGAGAGAAAGGTCTTCCTTTGCCGCTGGTTCACCCTCCAATGGCCGCCGCTGCAGCCGGCGCACCGCGCTGATCCTGGCAGGAGCCAGGAGCCAGGTGCTTTTCCTGGTCTCCCATGGGGTGCAGGGCCCAAGCACCTGGGCCATCCTCCACTGCACTCCCTGGCCATAGCAGAGAGCTGGCCTGGAAGAGGGGCAACCGGGACAGAATCCGGCGCCCCAACCGGGACTAGAACCCGGTGTGCCGGCGCCGCAAGGTGGAGGATTAGCCTATTGAGCCACGGCGCCGGCAAGTTGATACAATTTTCAAAAATTCAGGGAAAATGTCTCAAAGTGTGGAATAAAAATTTGCTTAAAATACATTTGTCTGAAAATCATACCAACAGACCATATTTGATCATCTAAACTGTAGTTATTTAAAAATTTCTGGTCAAGAATTAAGGAACAGAAAAGGAACTAAGATCACTTAAGATCAACTGAGAGAATTATGCAAGTGTTTGTCAGAGCCAGCAACTCCACTATGATGGCAATCATCCACTAAGTGCCACTGTGGGCAGTGTTCATGCTGAGAAACTGATCTACCACTAGATCAATGCATTACTCAGAACAGCCAGTAGGATGGTAAATCCTATTACCAGGCAGAAATTCTGAGTACTGCAAATCTGGTGATCGCCTCTAACTCTCTGGACTTGAAATGACTGTGTCTCAGCCATGTTGTGCTTTACCGCTGCCTCGCCACAGTCAGCTACCCTCCCCGGACTGTGAGCTTCAAAATCACCCATTAATATAAACGAGACTCTATTGGACACATTTCTTGATTTAGAATTGGGCTCACATGAGACTCCTCACAAGTCCTACTGAAGAGCCTGGCCCAATCAAATTAGGAAAGCAAGCATCAACAACTTCTAAGGCTTCCCAGGTGACTTCAATGTGCAGTCATGGTTAAGAGCCAATTTGGTAAATTATTTTCGTGCAACCAATTTACTTTATTTGGATGATTTCCTAGGACATAAATTGGTTATGTAAAGAGCACATTTATTTTAATGCACTGTTATTTCTTTTAAAGAAAAACTGCTTTATGATTTCCACAGGTAGAAATTGAAAGAACTCACTCTTTTGCATTTAATCAAAATGCTTTATAATTTATTTCAGGCACTGTTAATTTGCTCTAAGAGCAATAGTAAAATATATAATACCAATGCATATGATGCATTGGGTTGAGACATTTGCATTTCTCTTCTGCATTTCCTGTGCATGGTTATACCAACATTTTCTCTGACAGATTCCCCTTACACAGGCTGCTTCTTCATCTCTTGGCTTTCTCTCTTTTGAATTTTAATTTACTCACAGAGTTTTGATACACTCATTTTAAAATTATCAGTACATTTATTAACAAAGTATAAGTTTATGAGTACTTGTAAAACACATATTTGGTTATATTATATGTTTTATTTTATTTCTATTATTATATCAACTTCTATATATTTGCATCTTTATAATTTACTTTACAACATACCGTTTAATACATCTGTAGTTTGATTTCTTGTGTTTTAACTGTTAACCTCAAGGGCCGGTGTTGCATCGCCACAGTGAAGCCGCTGACTGAGAAGCAGGTATAAGATGCCAGTTGACCAAGCTCTCTGCTATTGTACTGGGGAAAGCAGCAGAAGATGTCCTGGGGCTCCTGCCACTCATGTGGGAGACCAGGATGAAGTTCCTGGTGCCTGGCTTTGGCCAGGCCCAGCCCTGGCTGTTGGAGCCATTTGAGGAGTGAATCAATGGATGGATGATGTCTCTTTCTCTGCCTCTCCCTCTCTCTCTGTTGCTCTGACTTTCAATAAATAAGTAAATAAATAAAACATCATAGCTGTGTTTTTCCACCCCAAATAGTAAGCTTTCTTACTCAAATAATAAATCATTAACTGCATTTCTATGATACATCAAATTCTTAAGTGCAATTAGACCTATGTGTGCAATTTTTATTTTACCCAGAGTACTTGTTTATTCCTTTAAGTGGTATTGTACAATTTTTAAAAAAATCAGTTTAGCTGTATTTTATGCTTATTGTTTGTTAATAAAAATTCTCCCTTTATACTTTTTTCCTAAGAAGGTCTCAGTAGCTTCACAGACTTTTTTTGTAGATGTACTTTGGAATAATTAGGCATGGAAAGCCAAGACACCCTGGAAAAAAAAAAAAAAAAAGGAAGACCTAAATGGAAGATCTCTGGGAGTGAGATCCCAGTGGAAAGAATGGGGCCATCAAAGAAGGAGGTACCTTTTTCTGAAGGGAGGAGACAACTTCCACTTTGACTATGACCCTGTCGGAATAAGATTGAAGTCGGCGAACTCAAAAGGCTTCCATAGCCTTGGCAACTCATGACTAGAGCCTAGGGAGATTACTGATGCCATAAACAAGAGTGTCAAATTGTTAAGTCAACAACAGGAGTCACTGTGTACTTACTTCTCATGTGGGATCTGTCCTTAGTGTATTGTTCAATGTGAAGTAATGCTATAACTAGTACTGAAACAGTATTTTTACACTTTGTGTTTCTGTGTGGGTGCAAACTGATGAAATCTTTACTTAATATATACTAAATCGATCTTCTGTATATAAAGAGAATTGAAAATGAATCTTGATGTGAATGGAATGGGAGAGGGAGTGGGAGATGGGAGGGGTGTGAGTGGGAGGGAAATTATGGGGGGGCATTGTAATCCATTAACTGTACTTTAAAAATTTATATTTACTAAATAAAAAATTTTTAAAAAAAGAATTAAATTTTCTTAAGAGTTAGTAGAAATATACCAAATTTGTGTGTGTTCATAAAAAAGTAATATTTCTGTTCTGAAACATGTCTCTGCAGGCCCTCAAAACATACTCCAAACTGCATCCAATCTGACAACAAAGGGACTTTGGTTTCCCTGAAGCAGAGTATGAGGAAGGTGCGTGAATGAAAGTACAGCACAGTCCCATGTGTTCAATTTGGTTGCTGTGACGGAGTGAATATTTCCTGCCTGTTAGAAACTAGCTGATGCCTCTGTTTAGTAAGGAGTGCACTGGGGTCCTCAGGTTGATTGTCACAGCTGCCCCGACCCAGAGCTGTTACAGCTGCAACAAGGACTCCGTGGCGTGGGCTGTGGCCGTCTCAGGCAGATCATCCGTGTGCTTAGCATGTCCTGAGGCTGACTCTGGGAAGCCTCTTCCCCCTCAGGAATGTAATCTTGTTATTTCTCCTTCCCACTGGGCCTGGGCCGGCTGGGGCCCTGCTACAGCAGAGCATGCTGAAGGGAATCCCACCAGCCTCTGCTGGTCCAAGGAGCTTCCCAGGGTCCATTTGGCTCAGAAAGGGTGGGTGAGTCCTGAGAGAGCAGGAAGAGAGGGGTCAGGTGGACCTTGGCTCCGTGGCAGCAGCCACTGCCTCACGAGGACTGGGGACTAAAGGGAGCAGGGCGGCCTTGGAAGGGAGGAAGGCAATGCCTTTGGTTTCCTGATAGTCTCACACCCAATGTTCATGTTCAAATCTGTATTCCTTGCCCAGCCTTATTTGCTGGAGTCTCTGGGACAGCATGAAATGACCCCAGGGATCAATGTCCTTTTCCTGTGCCCTCCTCTTTGATAAGTGTGATGTCGACCGTAGGCAAAAGGACTTGAGCCAGCGGTAGCGCCACCTGGCACTCTGCACCACAGCCCAGGAGAACTGATCCTCCTTCCCAGTATGTTGATAGGTGCGGCATCCTTGGTGTCCAGTTGCCAGGTGCGACACTGGGTCTCAGGTACCTCACGGTGCACAACAAACTGGGCTTGTGTGAACTTCATGAAGTCCACGGGAAGTGAATGCTATGAAGAAACTATGCATGGATTTCAAAATGTTTTTGTGCCAAAACAATCTTCCCTTTGAATTCCACCTCCCAGAGAACATTTTGAACCCTCTTATTGCTCCCAACAACCAGGCCACTACAGACACAGACACAGAGAGATGTCAAGGGGTGGAGCGGTGTCCTGGGACCTCAGGCTGGGTCTGTCTAACATCCGAGACCAGGGCTCTTTCCCCTACAATAAGAAAATGTGTTTAACAAAACTAAAAAACCCAAAGCTGTTATTTTTCTAGAAAGTCTGTTTGCATAGAGCATGCCAAAGTGTATTCAGTCTGTTTTAGTCTTATATTCATTTGAGAGACAGACAGATGGACAGAGCTCCCAGCTGCTCATTCACTCCCCAAATGCCAGTGATCACCAGGGCTAGGCCAGACCAAAGTGTAGAGCTGGGAACTCCATCCAAGTCTCCGACCTGGGTGACAGGATCCCAGCTACCTACGCCATCACATCTGCCTCCCAGGGGTTTCTGTTGGCAGACGCTGCAGCCAGGAGCCGCAGGCAGGGACCACACCCAGGAACACAGAGTGCAGGTGCCCCAGCTGGCATCTTAACCTACAGGCCAGACGCCTGCCCCCGCCTGTTAATTTAGAACCCAGAATTGATGCTTTGTCCGCACTGTTGAAAATGTAAGCAGAATGAAAATCAATAAATAACGAAACAGCTTCTGAGAAGCTAACCTTGAATTTCTTCGCCTGTGATGTTGAAGCGCGTGCCACTGGGTCATTGAACATAGCCACAGGGAATGAGATTAGCTGCTGCTTGATGAGAAATGTGACTTGTGATTTCTTCAAAAGAAAAGTTAATTAGCAGCATCTTATTAGAATATGTTTTGGTTTAACTGAATTTAATGGTGACATTATCCATCCCATTATATCTGACTATTCATTTAGTTTCGTAACACACCTTGAAATAAAAGAGGTTGAATAGGTGGATTTGTGATGGTTTGCAAATATAAAAGCAAGAAAACAAGACACACTTGAGTAGCTCAGTGAGAACAGGCGTAGGAGAAACTCAGGCTAATACACTGCACAACGAACAATGAACTTGCACACAAGTGACAGGCATACACAAATTTGGTTCTGAAATTTCTAAGTGTAATGGTTTATGTGAGAAATTGTTAGCATAATTCTAAATAACATCAATCTGGAATTGTCATTTTTGCCAAAACTCCTGATGTTGCTTTCATTCTGAGGTTTGCAGATAGGCAGGAAAGTCAAGGGGACCAGACAGGACGACAGCTTGATTGGGAACTTGGCGACTGTTGCTCGGAGAGCAGGAAGATATGCACGGTTTAGTTACGATGAAATGATGAAGCAAATTGATGGTACTAGAGATTATTTTCAGAAACAAAAGACTATTTGCATCCAGAAGAACCTGTTACTAATATGTGTTGATCTAAATCAGTATAGCTTAGATTGTGTGTAATTGCTGCCAGTCCTATGGCCCACCGCGCCAACATCGTCTGTAAACTGAACGTCAGTGTCACTGAAAATTCAGCAGAGTGAACCACAGCAAGGAGACTGAATAGGACGTGTGGACCACGTGGTTCATATCCCTGCCTGCAGAGTGCTGTACGGATCCTGATTCACCTCGGATACAAATCAACTGTCAGTCAGTGGGTAGATAGAGAGGAGCAGAAACTGAGTTCCCAGTGAGGATCATTAGATAACCAAATGTTGCGAACTATGTTAAAGGATGTTAGCTGATAACATCTTATTTATCAAATATTTATATAGCAAGTCATTTGATCAATTCAAATTTATTATCGTAATATATTAATAATTAATCCCTATTAATTTTCAAATATGTGTCTTACCTCTAACATTTCTTTGAAAATATCATTTTTTACTCTATTTCTTCAATTGAGACACATGGGGTACTTCAAAAAAAGAGAAAATGGAGTTACAACATAGCTGATTTGGGTACAAAAAATGAATCCCATGCAGTTTTTTTCATAATATGTATTTACATAAAATTTCTGAAGACTCCTTGTATATACAATTTAAAAATTTTTCACAAAAGTAGATTTATTTTAGTTCTGTTTCCCATGACCATTTTGAAGTACCCTTGGATTGTCACATTTTGAATCTTAAATTCTTTTTGACAAAGGTAAATTTTAAAATCATCCTGCAAAGGATGACAAAATTAAAAATCACTATTGCACATGCCAGAATTAATAAGTATTACCATTATTTAGATTAAAATTTCCCCTAATTTGTATGCAGTTGCCCTACTATCTTATAAATTAAATTCCTGCTTATTCAGAAACTGGAAATATTGTTTGAGAGGTGACCATCGTTCTTACGGATGTCCCTTCCCTAATAAACTTTGCTACTTTACTTTCCACTAAAAAAAAAAATTACAATTCCAGATGCCATTTGTTGAAAAGCTTAACTTTTCAACATTTTGGGACAAGTTGGCTGCATGGGGCTCTCTGCCCTGCTCCGTCAATCAGCTTGTCTGTTCTGTCCCAGCAGCACTGTCCTGGTGGCTGACGCTTCAGAGTAAGTCTCCATGTGGGTCATGCAGGCCTCCAGCTTGTTTTTCCCTTTCTATATTGTTTGCCCTTTTGTTGGTCTTTATGTTCACCACATAGTCTCTAGAATCAGTGTGTGGATAGGTATGAAATACTTTCTGGGATTTTGGTTGTGATCGCATTGGATCTACAGATCAGCTTGGGACAAACAGATGTTCTGTCAATAATGCTTCTTCCTATCCATGAGCATGGACTACCTCTTGACTTATTTAGTTCTTCTACTTTGTGCATCAGAGTTTTTAGTTTTCCTGATATGTTTCTTGTATTTATTTTGATGGATTTAGTACTGCTTTATTTTGTATGAGTGCTAATGTAAATGGAATTATTATTTTAATTTCAAATACCAGTTGTTTGCTGGTATACAGGAAAGTTTTTATATAGTAACCTTCTATCCTACATTCTTATAATAATGGCTTCTATGTTCTGGAGTTTCATTGTTGATTTCTTTTCAAAGGTTCTATATAAATTTTCACAATATCTTATTGACAAATAAAAACTTAATGTGTCTTCAAACTCTGCACACTTGATAGTTCTTCTTTTGTCCTCTTGCATTAGCTAACTCTCCCATTATGATGTGGAAAATGATTGGTGACAGCAGATATCCTTGCCTAGTTCTTGATCTTATAGAAAAATCTCCGAATTCCTTACCATTAAGTATGATGATAGCTATGTTTTTCATAAATATTATTTATCAAATTGAGGATGTTTCTCAGTTCATAGTCTGCTAAGAGCTTCTATCATGAGTGAATGTTGCATTTTTGTCTGTTTTTTATATCTATTTATATGACTACACAATTTTTCTTCTTTCATCTGTTGCTATGATATGATATACCATTAGATTTTTATATGGAATCAGCCTTGCCTAAATATAGATAGAATACTTCTTAACCGATGAATTATTTTTAAAATTTCTCTCCTAGAGAAAAAAGATAAAACTAATTAGGGGTGTTGGAGTCAAAAGATGTTCAGAAGAATTCAGAGAAATCATAAATGAATAGGTCAGTGTGATCAGCTCAGATGAGGGGGTCTTGGGTTTGCAGTGCCCATGCCTGCAAACTGACGGACCAAGAGAGTGTGGCCACACAAGCTTGCCTGACTGGATGTCCACTGGGTCCTCGATCACCCAGGAGAGGCCAGGGCTTTTTCCAGTCATGCAGGGTGTGGAGGGGAGAGAAGCAGGCTCATTTTGAGAAGTTAAGGTGAGGCGGTATCTCCTGTGTTTGCTGAAGAGGTAAAAGTTGAAGGAGGTTTGTAGAGAGCAGAATGGTCCTACAGGGGGCGGTCTGCAGCTAGGCAGGAGGAGGAGCTCTGTGTGGTCAGGGGAGGAAGAGGGAGAGGTGACTGTTTCCAGAAAGTACATCACCTGGCCAGCGACAGGCACAGGAGACAGGGGCTCAGGTGTCCCCACTGGGGAAGTCTGTATTTTAACAGGCTCCTGGGCTACCTCACCTCCTCCCTACATTGCTCATCTTAGCCATCAGGGAAGTGCTTTTCCTGGCCTGGAACCATGGCTAGGAAACAGCTCTCGAACTCTAAAGGCTCTGGAACAGGCTCTGCTGCCTGGTGGTGGCATCAAGGGCTAGAGGAAGTTGGGGGCTGTGAGACCCCTTCCCCAAGAGATGGTGTCTGGGAGGCCAGAGTTGTCTGTAGACCCAAGGAAGTGTTGGCAATAGAACTGCTTCTCTGATGTTCCTCTCGTGCCCTCCATCTCTTCTGATTTTTAGCCACACACTGATGCCTGGCTACGTGCGATTACTCAGCCTGATTGGCTGAATGTTCTTACGCTGATTTTTTCCACTGTGCTCTCTTCTATTTCCTTCGAAGATCATTGTGTGATGTGCATCAAGCCAAGAAACTCTGAGGGAATTAGCGCCTTCTTCCCTGCCCCTTTGCCTCCCGCCCTGCACCGATGTGTGACTGCGCTGATGCATCACTGTCACATCAGCTGGGACCGCGAGGGTGCGACAATAGTGGGGCAGAAACACACCACAGTGAGCAGAGCTCCCAGAGGGCTGTGCTGCCTTTCTTCTCAGACAAGTTGTGGTGCCCTGCACAGAACTGTTGCTTACATGAGAAGCAAAAGTCTCATCACAGCCTATAAAAAGAATGTATTTTTTCTCTTTCTCACATGTTGTAGATCATTACCCATTTAATGATAATTGTTCTTCCATTATGACATGAAGCCATCTGTTCAATCTCTATAGAGATCACTAAAAATACTACTATTATAATGAAAGCAGACCCATTCTGATAACTCAGAGCCACTGCAACTCTCAATGTGTGTCTCTGTGTGTGTGGTATTGTTTCGTAATGACTTTATGGGTATAAAAATGTAGCTTCTTAGTATATCATGTGACTCTGGGTTCTTCATAAATGAAAAGAACCTACTTATGAAGAACATAGCCCCAAGAAGCATTTGGCCAGTTGCCCAAGGATATAAAACTGCTTTTAAACTGATGTGAACATCAACATTTGCTGGCAAAAATCATTACAGCCTGAACTGTGACAACAGTCTTAATGCAGGAGACCAAGGAGAACAGATCCGTGAGTGAAATATCTCCCCAGTGACAGGCATTGATCCTACAAGGAACAGAACAACCGACCATGTACAACTGGATAATAACTGCGATCAAACTCCACAAAAGAGAAGCCCACGAATTCCACATATGAAAGGGAGCTGGGGCAGTGTGAATATGGTGCCAAGTGGTGGATAATTTCTGGTGGGGCTCCTACAAAGAAAGGGACAGGCTCTGTGAGCTGGGCTGCAGGGTAGGGAACTGCCCACCAACCCTATTTACTGCAGTCAGCTAACCCCAGATGACACTCCAGTCTCCACGTTTAAGATGTCACTCGCATGGATGGTGAGGATTGATCAAAGCAAAGCTGTGTAAAACTTAAAGACCCATGCATAATGAAATGAAACGCATTTGTTAAGTGTGCTGTGCATGTAAGCAGGCCAGTCCTCTGCTCCTGCGGCTGAGTTCATCAGCAGAGCAAGGAGGGAGAGCAGAGGAAGCAGCACCTCCCGGGACACTGTGCAGCGGGACGGCTCCCAGCCACACAGTTCACCTGCTCCATCTGGTCTCTGGGCTGAGCCGTGCTATCACCTGCTCCTGACGCAGCATCACACAGGCAGCTCCAGCCTGTGAGACACTCAGGGTGGGCTGTACCTGCTCCTGACACAGCATCACACTGGCAGGTCCAGCCTTGAGACACTCAGGGTGGGCTGTACCTGCTCCTGACACAGCATCACACTGGCAGCTCCAGCCTGTGAGACACTCAGGGTGGGCTGTACCTGCTCCTGACGCAGCATCACACAGGCAGGTCCAGCCTTGAGACACTCAGGGTGGGCTGTACCTGCTCCTGAGCCAGCATCACACAGGCGACTCCAGCCTGTGAGACACTCAGGGTGGGCTGTACCTGCTCCTGAGCCAGCATCACACAGGCGACTCCAGCCTGTGAGACACTCAGGGTGGGCTGTACCTGCTCCTGACGCAGCATCACACAGGCGACTCCAGCCTGTGAGACACTCAGGGTGGGCTGTACCTGCTCCTGAGCCAGCATCACACAGGCGACTCCAGCCTGTGAGACACTCAGGGAGGGCTGTACCTGCTCCTGAGCCAGCATCACACAGGCAGGTCCAGCCTGTGAGACACTCAGGGTGGGCTGTACCTGCTCCTGAGCCAGCATCACACTGGCAGGTCCAGCCTGTGAGACACTCAGGGTGGGCTGTACCTGCTCCTGACACAGCATCACACTGGCAGCTCCAGCCTGTGAGACACTCAGGGTGGGCGGTACCTGCTCCTGAGCCAGCATCACACAGGCGACTTCAGCCTGTGAGACACTCAGGGTGGGCTGTACCTGCTCCTGACGCAGCATCACACAGGCAGGTCCAGCCTGTGAGATACTCAGGGTGGGCTGTACCTGTTCCTGAGCCAGCATCACACAGGCAGGTCCAGCCTGTGAGACACTCAGGGTGGGCTGTACCTGCTCCTGAGCCAGCATCACACAGGCAGGTCCAGCCTGTGAGACACTCAGGGTGGGCTGTACCTGCTCCTGAGCCAGCATCACACAGGCAGGTCCAGCCTGTGAGACACTCAGGGTGGGCTGTACCTGCTCCTGAGCCAGCATCACACAGGCGACTCCAGCCTGTGAGACACTCAGGGTGGGCTGTACCTGCTCCTGAGCCAGCATCACACAGGCAGGTCCAGCCTGCGAGACACTCAGGGTGGGCTGTACCTGCTCCTGAGCCAGCATCACACAGGCGAGTTGTGGACATGAGGACATGGTCAAGGTATCAGAAGAGTACACGAACTCTCCACCACGTCATATGGGGAGATTAATTTTTTTAAATATAAATTACATTTATATAAAAACCTACTTGTAAATTGTAAATAGTAGTGATTAGTTAAATGTACAAAAATAAATTTAAAAATTAATAGCCATGTCCTTAAGAATTGGTCATTTGTAGCTATTGAGAGCCTTCTGAGTCCTCTAGATTTTTTTTAAAGATTTATGTATTTATTTGAAAGGCGGAATTACAGAGAGGCAGAGGGAGAGAGAGAGAAATGGAGAGAGAGAGAGAGAGAGAGGGAGAGAGAGAGAGATGTTCCATCTGCTGGTTCACTTCCCAGATGGCCACAACAGCTGAAGCTGGGCCATGCTGAAGCCGGGAGGCAGGAGCTTCTTTCTGGTCTCCCATATGGGCGCAGGGGCCCAAGCACTTGGGCCATCTTATACTGCTTCCCCAGGCCACAGCAGAGAGCTGGATTGGAAGTGGAGCAGCCGGGACTCGAACCGGTGCCCATATGAGATGCCGGCACTGCAGGTGATAGCCTTACCCATTAGGCCACTGCGCTGGCCCCTGTCTTGAAGGATGGAATGAATTGGTGTCATCTACAGCTTCCCTCCTGTCTTAACGTGTTTTAGAGCCTGTGATCTAACCTGGCTCTCTGTTCCCCACTTCCTACCCTTCCTAGTGTCTAGCTGTCTTGACATGAGTTGTATACATGTATCAAAATATCACAGTGTACAAATAGTTATCCAGTAGAAGTAAAAATGTAATAACTGCAGCTCTTACAAATTAGGTTTAAAACATTTAAGTCATTATAACAGAGATGGATTATGAGGGTTGTCTTCTTAAATCTATATATTGGGAGAAAATAACATTGAGTAAATTATCTTACTCAACAGTGAAAAACCAAGTGATGAATTCTAGACGTCTTGGTCCTAGAGAATCCTGAACTTGGGTGACACATGGCTTTCTGCACAAGACGTTGTGTTCAGGAATTCTCAACAGAAGAACCCACAGGACAACACTGGGGGCACTGGTACCTGGCACTAGAAGTTCCAGAAGCCCAGGCGAGGGTGTCTCTCAATGGACAGACCACAGAGCAAGCGTGCCTTCCCAGACACACACACAATGAAAGGCTGCTCAATATTTTTTGATACAGATTGTTTAAGAGATCATAGAGCCGGCGCCACAGCTCACTAGGCTAATCCTCCGCCTTACGGCGCTGGCACACCGGGTTCTAGTCCCTGTCGGGGTGCCGGATTCTGTCCCGGTTGCCCCTCTTCTAGGCCAGCTCTCTGCTGTGGCCAGGGAGTGCAGTGGAGGATGGCCCAAGTGCTTGGGCCCTGCACCCCATGGGAGACCAGGATAAGTACCTGGCTCCTGCCATCGGATCAGTGCGGTGCGCTGGCTGCAGCGACCATTGGAGGGTGAACCAATGGCAAAGGAAGACCTTTCTCTCTGTCTCTGTCTCTCTCTCATTGTCCGCTCTGCCTGTCAAAAAAAAGAGATCATAGAAAGGGGTGCAGAGGAAACAGAGGGGAAGCATGCAGCGCCCCACATGTTCTCTTTCCTGGTAAAGGAGTAGCCGTGCACAAAGACCACAAAGGTGCATCAGTGTCAGAGAGCAGGTTCCTGGGGAAAACCTGGCTCAGAGTGGGAGGTGCCTCCAAGCAGACACTCTGCTTACAGCAAAGCCAACTGTCCCCATGGCCTGTGGAGCCATGACAGGCAGCAAGGCCACCGTAGCTGTGGGCATGGAAGGAAGGGGTCTGAGCAAGATGAAAGACAGCGTGGGAGCTCAAGGGACACACCTCATAGTGCTGTGGGCTCCTGAGAGGCGGGAGCCTTCCAGAGAGGAGGGGCTGTCTGCCATTCTGACATGGGTCCCACTCCTAGGGACAGGGACGCTGTTTCTAAGGACTGACCTGCGAGGTCTCCTCTGAGGGCTGGAAAGAAAGGGGCCCGTGTGGAAGCGGCCGTGTCCATCCCAGTGGCAAGTGCAGCCAAGACTCTGTGGATCCACACAGAGCTGGCTGGGAGGGAGGCGGGCAGTCAGGCCCCTGAGGGTGCAGTGAGAGGCAGCAGGCAGCACCACTGTGAAGCACCCTCAGCCTCTCCAGGGACAGAATAGGCCATGAGTAGCATGAGGGTTTTAGCATCCGGGCAGGAGGGCCCTTGAAACCTTGCTGAGCACAGGGACAGCACCTGGGCCACACAGCTGGACAGCTTTTTATTAGTGTAGCCACCCATGCCCTGGGGGGTGCTCACCTTTACTGAAAGTCAATTGAATATAGATGCCAACCACGTTCTCAGAATAACTCCACTGCAAATCCCGTACTAGTGTTTCATGAAATCACTGCACGCTGATGTCTGGCGGAGCACACACAGAATGGACCACCAAAGGGGAGCTCCTAGCCTCCCCCAGGTCTGGCCATTGTTCGAGGGACTCCGAGAACCCAGGGATAGTGCAAGATCAGATGTCTTCCTGGTGCTTGGAACACAAATGGAATATCCTATGGGAAATAGGGTCTGTAAGGGATGTCCATTACTGAGAAGTGTTTTATGGAAACGATAATGCTAACCCCAAAAGTTACTCTAATTTGCACTCCCTGTTCAACAGGGCCATGTGATGTCTCCTGGTAGAAGTCCTGTCTTGGAGGTAAAACCACAAAATCGGCAGAGGAAGACCATAACGCAGGTTATCCTGTCCACTTGGTTGCTGCGATCCTCCTCTGCTAAGATCAGTCCTTGGTGAGTGTTCTCAAGAGACTCAAATTTCTTCACATTCTCACCTGCACAGAGACTTCCAGCCACGTGCTTCTTTCTACGACTTCTCACTGTTTGTTTTCTAATCGTGGTTCTTCCAAGTCCCCAGTCATCCAGCCACACCGTCAGCCAGACCCGACCTGCTGGGCACTGAGAACTCTGGTCATCCCCCCGCCCCTCACAGACCATGAACAAGCAGGTGTATTGCCCAGTGCTGCATCTTCAAGGAGAATTTCCCATCATCCACGCCATTGGCTGCAGTGCTCCAGCTGTTCCTTTAAGGGGCTGCTTGCACAGATCTCTGTGGAAACCAGACCCTCCTGTTGCTGCCTCAGCCAGCCCATTGCAGGATGCCCCCACGCAGGCACAGGTGCAGACTTGGAGAGGAGGTGCTGTAGAGGAGTTGGACACTGCTTCTATTTCTTCATGTCACCCTGCTAGGGTCCCTCATGTGCACACCACTGGCATTTGATGGAGGAGCAACCCTGGGAACTCCCAGCTCTGTGGCTGGTGGGCCAGATGCTGCCCACTCACAAAGAACAGCTCGGGTCACACGGTAACTCGGGGTGAAGGATTCAGTCTCCAGCAACAGCGGAGAAATCGCTGTTTCTGAAAAGGAGACCAGAGTCTGAGAGGAAGGTGAGGATTTTCTCCAAGTTCCTATGCGCCTGGGCTGTGGTTCTCCCAGAGGAGCGTCTCACACCTCCAGGCAGGGGCTCTGTCCACCTCTGAGCCTCCGGCACTCAGCTGTCTGTCCACAGCACTCTAGACAGCACATCCAATGAAAGTGTCACCTTGGAAACCCAGACTGGCCCCTGCAGCAGGGGCCTCATGCTTGCTCTGGGTGTCCAGCTACAACAATTTCTTCCCGCCCCCCTGGCTCTCCGAGGAGAAGGCCCAGGGTTTCAGTCACATTTATTTCTCACCACCTGGCACATAATAAGAGTGGCGCAGTTGCTACTGTGTCCCTGCTGGGTCCAGTCAGCCTGAGGTCAGTGTAGTGGCTGGGCTCATGTTGCACTGGGGGGAAACACAATCAAGGCCCTGCAAATCAAGTATTTGTCTGGCTGACCTGCATTTTGGAGCCTGGATCTCACCTTGTCCTGTCCTCTCCCCTCCTGGTGTTGTGCGCTTTGGAGTGGCACACAATTTTATAATGCTCATTAATTTGATAGAAATATTCCAAGGAATGAAGTATGCCTTCACCTGCAGGCTTGCCTCATAGTAAGTTTGATTACCAGGAGCCAAGGGAAATATTTAGTGTTTCTATTGCCAAGTGAGTCCGTGGGCTTTCAGTGCAGAACGGAAGGATTTAATGTAGAGAAGTGCTCCACGTGACTGTGTACTGTCAGCTCTAAAGTCCGCAGGCTGGAAACAGGCATGGCTTAGGTCTGCAGCCTTGGGACGCAATGTCTTCGTCGATTTTGCTCCCAGGATTGGGGTTGCTTGATGAGGACTGCCAGCACTCAGAGGTGCAAGGGCAGACAGGCTGTTTCTCCTGTGCAGCTTGACACAGGTGCACACATCGACCCCCATGGTCACCAAGTGCCCTGGGCTTCCCCCTGGAATGACTGGTCTCCTGCTCAAGATGCTATTCTCATTGTTCTTGTTTTTTCTGAAGTGAAACTCCTCTAATGCTAAATTCTTTCAGCTGGTCTGGGTCTGAAAAACAATCTTCCTTTGTTTTATTTCATAATACATATTTTTCTTGGGATACAATTCCAGATTGGCTCACTGTTGTCCACTGTCGCCTCTCTTGTGTTTCATCCTGCGCTCATTCCTTCATTCTTTTGTATACATCTCTTTTCTCTGCCTTTTTTTCTCTTTTTTTAAGACTGGCTCTTTCTTGCTACTTTTGAGCAGTTTTACTATGAAATACCTTAGTACGATTTTCTTCAGCCTGGAGCTTTTGAAATCCTTGGATATGTTCATTTATAGTGTTCACCACGAGTTGTTTTTCTGTTACTGTTCCTTTCCGGGAATCCAGCTATCCATGACATTTTTGACATCCCCACATCAGTAATCCCTGAACTTCCCCAAAGCTCACGGATGCTCTCCCACTCCTGAAATTCATTTTCCTCCGTGATTAATTGTGGACGGCATTTACTTCTGAAATTTTACACTCACTAATGTTGACTCCCTATCATGTCTAATTGGCTTTCAACACCCCCAGTGTGTTTTTCATGGCAGATATTGCAGTTTTTATCTCTGCATGTCTAATTTGGGCCTTTAGAATGTTTTTCATGTCTCTGTAACACATTTGGAACAAATTGGATGCAGCTATAATAATTGCTTCTTTGTTCTCACTTGCTAATTCCAGTGTCTATGTCAGCCATTAGATGATACACATTGGTTTATTTTCCTCTTTGTTTGGAGCTGTATTTCCCCAGTGTTTGCATGTCTGGTAATCTTTAATTGGACATCAGAGGTTGTAAATTTTAACTTGTTGGTTGTTGAATATTTCTGCAGTTCTCATTCATATTCTTGAACTTTGTTCTGAACCATATTTAAGTTACCTAAGACAGGTTGTGTGCATTGTGGCTGCTAACTTTTTTTTTTTTTAAGATTTTATTTATTTACTTGAAAGAGTTGTACAGGGAGAGGAGAGGTGGGGAAGGGTCTTCCATTTGCTGGTTCACTCCCCAGTTGGCTGTACCTGCCAGAGCTACACTGATCTGAGTCCAGTAGTCAGGAGTTTCTTCAGTTCTCCCACATGGATGCAGGGGCCCAAAGGACTTGCGCCATCTTCTACTGCTTTCCCAGGCCATAGCAGAGAGCTGGATTAGAAGTGTAGCAGCCAGGACTCAAACCAGCGCCTGTACAGGATGTTGGCACTGCAGACAGTGGCTTTACCCACTGTGCCACAGCGCTGGCCAGTGGCTTTTAACATTTATGAGTGACCAGGGAAGCATTTTAAGCGGAGATAGTTTTCCTGACTCTTGAGGCAAGAGCTTCTCTTGGTTCTCTTCTAAGCACACTGAGTTTACTCAGATATTTGGATATGGGTGTGTTTTCTTCTCCTCTCAGCAGTTTGCTCTACTTTTGTTTTATATTATTTTAGAACAGCTTAATAAGATGACCAATAAACAAATATACAATATATTTTCATTTCTTCCATATTATTAAAGTGGTGCAATGAACATCTTTATATACCAACTTTGATTGCCTTCTAGATCATTTTATTTAAAAAATAATTACAGAAGCAGGCTTAATGGACTAGAGTATATAAACATTTTTAATGACCCATATAAATATTGTCAAATTGCTTTCCTCAAAGCTTGCAGCAGACTGAGCTCCCATGGCATTGCCAGTGTGCTTTTAAAAATTTCTGGAAAATGCATATTATGAAAAAAATTGGGCATGGATTTCAATCTTTGCATCAAAATAAATTTATCTTTTAATTCTATTTTTCTATGAATTCGTTGAAGTACCTTCACATGATACATAATCCCTTCCAGTTGTTTTGTCAATAACAAAAATAAAAAGAACAAATTAATGAGTTTTCTTGATAAAAATAAACCTTTATTTTTACTTGATTTCGATGGAGAAAAAAATCATCATGATACATATATGCATTCAATTTTTCTTTGTAAACTTCCCATTCACATAATTTATTTCCTTTTTGTCAGTGTATTCAAATATATTGATTTGTAAAAATTTGTCATGCATTAATAATATTTCTGTCAGAGTACCTTTTGAAATTTGTTTCCCTGATTATTTTTGTACTTTATATTAAATATCTTATTTTGGAGTAATTTTAATATTGCAAAAAGGCTATGATTTCAGAAATATTCATATTGACAAAATGTAATATCTTTCAAAATTTTATTGTTTTCTCTACATAGACATAGATGGTAGCTAGCTAGATTTTACTAAATAATATTTTATTTTCTCAAATAACAAAGCATATTAAGTTCTTCTCATTTTCAGAGCATTGCTTATTTGCTTGTTTGAAAGGCAGAGTGACAGAGAGAGGGAGAGAGATCTTCCGTCCTCTGGCTACCTTCCCAGATATCCACAACGGCTGGGGCTGGGCCAGGCCAAAGCCAGGGGGCAAGAGCTCCATCCAGGTCTCCCACATGTGTGGCAGGGGCCCAAGCACGTGGGCCATCTTCCTTTCCCAGGACGTTAGCAGGGAACTGGATTGCAAGTGCAGCACTCAGGAATCCGACCGGCACCTCCATGGGAGGCTAGCGTCACAGGGGGTGGGTTTACCTGCTGCACCACAGTGCCGACCCCTACCAGTCACATTTTCAATGTAGCATTGAACCTACTTTCACCTATCATAAGAGCACCCCTCTCTTCACCACTGCTTGGCTGTGCTCTGTTATCTAAGTATTAGAATTGTAGATTGTTATTTTAGGCAGTGACTTATCATCCTTTAATTATTTTTCTAGCTGAGCGATGACTTATGCTCCCTACTTTTCTTTGCAAAATGAGCAGACTGGTATGCTCGCTCACCTGATTCTTAGATAATGCATAGTGGTTCACCTCCACACTGGGACTCTGCAATCTGCAAATGCCGTAGTGTTTCCCATGTGCATCCTGGAGATCTCCACTTTCCTTCTAGCTGCACAGCTCTCCTTGGCATGCATCTAGCACAATCCTCTGCCTGGGGCTTTGAGGTCTTTATCAAGATTTTATAATTAATTGTGTATATTGCTGTTAAGTATTGGGGCCCATGCTGTGGTATAGTGGGTAAAACTGCCATCTGCAGTACCAGCATCCCATATGGGCACCGGTTTGAGTCCCGGCTGCTCCACTTCTGATCCAGCTCTCTGCTGTGTCTTGGGAAAGCAGTGGAAGATGGCCCATGTCCTTGGGCCCCTGCACCCACGTGGGAGATCCAGAAGAAGCTCCTGGCTCCTGGCTTCGGATTGACATAGCTCCAGCCCTTGCAGCCATCTGGGGAGTAAGCCAGTGGATGGAAGATTCTCTTTCTCTCTCTCCCTCTCTCTCTCTCCCTCTGTTTCCACCTCTCTGTAACTCTGCCTTTCAAATAAATAAATAAATCATCTTAAAAAAGAAAGTTAAATATTCAGGATAAATTTCTAAAGGTGGAACTGATGGACCATTAGCAAGTGCACACAGGATTGTGTTCAGATTGCTGAGCTGACTCCTGCAGGGATTTTATCATCTCACGTCCTCATCAGTAACTTAAGAGCAAGAACAGAATTTCCCCAAAGCCTAGCCACAAAGACACCTCATCAGTCTTACACATTTGGGCTGGGTTCCTTCCCTGCATTTCCTATGAACTGTTTGGTCATTTTCCATAACTGTCTTCCATATAGGCTGCACCATTACATTATGCACTTACAGGAAAGCTCGTTGGGACAGCTGCTTATTGGGACTACGCTACCTTTCCTAATTAAGTTGTCAAGAGTTGACATTTTGGAGATCTTCAGACATTCCATTAAGAACTAAGAATGACTTTACAAATTTCAAGTCCATTTTTGTATTTTTCAGTAATAGGTCTAAGGGTTTTTTGGTAAAAGTTCTTAATTTTTTCTTTCCTAAAACACTGATTGCATTTATTTCTAATTGATTATTTGGGTATATGGAAGGAGAGATAATCACATATTAATTTTCTTTCCTGACATCTTGCTGAATAATTTGATACTTTGAGTTATAGCTGTTATTGATTAGTCAGGACTTCCCAGGAATATCATATTCATGGTACTAGAGACATGTCTCACGTCCTCTCGATTCTGTGCCTCTAGTGTTTTCTCCAGCACAAGACAGAATGGGGCAGTGGCACTGAGTGCACCTGCCTTGTTTCTGACCTTAATGGAAAAGCCTCTGGACTTTTTCAGTTTTACATTAGGAGAAAGAAGTAATAGAGTTTGATTTTCCTTAAGAAAATTACTTGTTCAATTTCACACCTGATAGCGAAGAGAAGAGAGAGAAAGTGATTTTCCGTTCGCTGGTTCACTCCCCAGCTGGACACAATAGCCCAGGCAGGGCCAGGCTGAAGGCAGGAACCAGCAGCTTCTTCCGGGTTTCCCACATGGGTGCAGGGGCCCAAGAATTTGGGCCATCTTCCGCTGCTTCCCCAGGTGCGTTAGCAGGAAGTTTGAGTGGAAGTGGAGCAGCCAGGATTCAAATTTACACTCTAATGTGCCATGTCACAAGTGAACTTAATCCTCTGCAGAACACCAGCCCCTAGATGTTGACTTTGTATCCCTTGTCTTTCGGTCTTAAACTGTGGTCCTATGGGTTCCCTGGATTTGCCAGTGCGTGGGGATCCCCTGGGTGCTTCACTTCTGTCTCAGGTGATTGACAGTTCCTGATTGGCCCCAGGTGGATGAAAGGCAGCCCCAAGAGAAATGCACTCATGGTTTGAATTTCTGCTCTGCCTCATTAGGCCCATCAGCGTGTTCTTTGATTGACAGCGTGGCCACACAAATGAAGTGACGATGGACCTCAACACCCTGTGCAAAAGTATTTCTTTCTTAAAGTGCTGGTAACAGCACTTCTGTGATTGCAATTGTGCAAAATATCCCTGTTGCAGGCCTTCCAGACTCACAGCTTTCCTCAAACCTGTGTGTGACATACGCTTGATGAAACCCAAACGCTTCTCTGATAGTCACCTCCGAGATGGCTATGCCATTCTGTGCAGATTTAATCCTACCATGTTTCCTGCAATTGTTTTAAAATATTTTGACTGTTTAGGGGGAATATTTATGTCTCATTTGGATTTTTTATACTTTAGGTATTCTTTAATCATTCCTAGGGAGTCTGAAATCAAGCCCAAAAGATGAGCGTCAAGACGCCTTGGCTGCATTCTTGTAGTTGTCAGTCAGTCACTCACTCACTCCGCAGTCCTACAAGCTCTCAGGGAGGTGAGTGACCTGGATCCCACTCAGCAGCATCCCCTATCCTGCGCAGGCAATGGTCAGAGGACCTGCCCGGGGCCCCTGTGGGCTGTGGAGGGCTGGAGAGTACGCAGGGAGCAGTGGTCAGCCCACCAGCCCTCACGTGGCACTTCCAGGCTGGGGCCCCTGCCACACTGGCTGGAAGGGTACTCGGGACGTGCGAGAACCTGAGAGGAGGGGACCTGTGACTCAGGACTTGAGATCGGCTTTATTCTGTGTTGGTTCATTGTGTAATCCAGCAAATACAGTCCAGAGCCCTGATGCTACTCGAAGACCCTATGGTGGCAGGACCCCAAATACGGAGTTTTCAGAGACGGAATCAGCTTGCCTGCTCCGTCTTGATTGAATGCATGATCTTGGCAGGCTGTCTCTGGAGCTCACCATTTTCAGGCCACTCAGTAACTAGTCGTGTGTTTTTCTTCTTGAAGAACTTCACAAACCAAATAAAATAAAAATGAAAAATCTGTTTACTAACAATAGATAAATCCACACAGGGCAAGAAAGTATGAGTTCAAAGCAATGCATATGTAACTGTAGGAAGAGTTTCAATTTCTGTCTGCTGATAATCAAAATGGTTTGGATGTTTAAATTTAAAACGTAGTCTTAATATTAGAACAACTAAGCGTATTGCATCCTCTCTGAGTGGTGTCTATGCAATTTACCACACTCGTCCCATGAAGTTCAGCAGCAAAGTCCATCTGGCTGTAGGTGCAGCGTCCCTCTGCGGGGTTGTATCGCTGCAGGATCAGACAAATGCAGCAGGAGTTCCTAATGAAAGCCCTGTCTGCCTTGTGCCCTGATCATTCCTGGGCAATTGTATGCCCATTGTCCGCGACAGCCTCCTCCAAACCCAAGGGAGTTCATCGCCTGTCACCTTCTCCTCAAGTCAGATCCACTGATACTGGGTCTTCTCCCTAATGACCAGCAAGCATCAATGTTATTCAGGGCATGTCTTGAGCAGTCCCAGTTATTGATAGCACATTATACGAAAAGTTCCTTCAAATCAGTTTTGTTCATTAAACAGAACGTTATTCTATTCCTCAGCAGACTGTCAAATGGGATGCACTTTCTAGTGTAATTTAATAGCAAATTTGAGTCTTTCTGTTATGTGAAAAGGACACTTTCCAGCACACTTAAAAACAGTTGTCTAATTGAGGAAATATTGTTTGAGACATTTAGCAGCACAGGCATTAACATTACGTTAGTGGGTATTTATTCCAAGCTATAAATTTTCTCTAACTCATTCAGAGTGAGAGTCCATTTTCCTAGTATGTATTTCACAGTAAATTGGATACTACATCACTTTCTTCCCACAGTATCAGTAATGAAACAAAGATAGGCCAATGAGGTTTCTTTCAGGCAAGTGGCTTTAATATATTCAGAAGAAACTGCTCACTTAAGCGAAGAATTTCTTCTTTTGAAAAACCATGGAACTTGTTAGAACAATGCTACACATCAGTTATATGAGGGTCTGGAAAATGTGCAATACCAAAAACTTATACATGGGCTTAAAAAATTTGCACCGAAACCAAATTCATTTTAATATCATTTTCTCATGAACATTTAAAGAATTTTAAATTATTACTGTTTACTTGAGAAGCAGAGAGAGCAAGCACACTGCCATTTGTTGGTTCACACCGAAGCTGGGTGCAGAGACCACAGCCCAGGTCTACCACGTGGGTGGCAGGAACCCAAATCCTTGGGCCACCACCACGCTCTCCCAGGGTCTGCATTGCCGGGGAGCCGGAGTCAGGACTATCAACCCCAGGTGCTTCAAAGTGGAACCAGGCCTCTGGACCAGCAGGCTAAATGTCTGTCGCCCACACCCACACCCATGAATTTTCACTTGAAGAACCTTTGCACCTGTGTCTTTGGAAGCAGAAATTAAAGAAAAAAGACAAGCTATTCAGGTATAGAAATAGCATCACTGTAAGTATCTTGAAAATCAGTCTGAACCATGAAAGCATGTGGCCTTTTCACAGATGCCCCGGAAATGTGTTTAAATGTGATTATAATCTGAGCCAAACAATGATGCCAACAGATCTGAGGATCACAAAATCAGGTGATCTTCTTTGAGAGTAATGAAAGTAATACAGATAAGATGTACTAGTGGCTTCACTGTTCACTGAGAACTCAATATATGTCAAGCATTGTGTAAAATTAAATAAGACACATGAGTAAAATTAACTAGTGACCATGATCTTAATGTAAATAACTCATTCAAAATACATATTTGTTACTGGAATAACAATGCATTACAGAGTTTGAGTAAAATTATTTCAACACAGTGTAAATTAGTCAAAGTACCTCTAAATAAATTTGAGAAAATTTGACTTAAGCTACAAAGTATGTCAAACATATTGATAAGTTTCATAAGTACTCACTTGTACTTGTGTAACACAAACACAGATGTAATCACAAAAAACTTTGAATTAAATTATTTAATGTTTCTATAAAAAGAAAAACCAGAAATAAATGAATTTAATCCAAATGTAAAACTTTAGTAAAATACCATTATTAAGTTTTAAAGAAAACAGAACTAAAGACAACTTAAGATGTAGACAAATTTCTGGAGAAATAGCTAATCAAAAATAAATATATAAAACAAAAATATTTATTTAGGAGAAGGAATGATGATGTAGACAGTGATGCATCATGAACTTTATACATGAAAATGCAAGTTTTCTAAATTTTTCAATGATTAAAGTTATGTAACAATTTTCAAAATTAAAAAAAATCACAATTTCCCCAAAATTTTCTTCTTAGAAGCTATAGGCCTAAGTAGTTTTGCTCTTAAATTCTTTCCTATATACATTTAACTAGGTTTCTAAGACATAGTAAAAATTACCAAATGTAGAAAAAACTCTGGGGGCCGGTGTTGTGGCATAGCAGATGGAGCCACTGCCTCAATGCCGGCATCCCATATGGGCACCAGTTTGGCCTTAGCTTCTCCACTTCTGATCCAACTCTTTGCTAATGTGCCTGGAGACCCAGTGGAAGATGGCCCCGGTGCTTGGGCCCCTGCACCCAGTGGGAGACTGGGAAGAAGCTCCTGGCTCTGGGCTTCAGCATGGCCCAGCTCTAGATGTTGTGGCCATCGAGGAGTGAAGCAGCAGATGGAAGATTTCTCTCCCTCCCTCTCTCTCTCTCTCTCTTTCTCTCTGACCCAATCTAGCCCTCTCTCTAACTCTGCCTTCCAAATAAATAAAATAATTATGTAAAATTAAAAAAGCTCTGGTGCTAAAGTAAGACAAACACAGAATACGCAGGATCCAGGGTTGATTTTACCAGTGCCCTGCCTGTGCCCATGGCACATGAGACGTATCAGCCCACCACGGCCAAGGTGCATATTCTCTGTCAGGCTGTGAAGCGGTAGATTAATGGAGAAGAGATGAAGTGAACACAGTGATGAATGTGAAAAATCACTTGAGAAATGCACTATCTAAAATATCTCATTATTGTAAGTATTCTCAAGCAAAGAAATATTGATCATAAATACAATGTCCTGTGAATCAAAATGCTGGCTTATCTATAATGTAACTTGGGAAACTGATTTGGAGAAATTTATCCGCAAGAAAAAACTTCACCAGAATATACAGACCATACTCATATCTTCATGTGAATTATTATCTAAGTGTATGTGTTCTCATTTTCCCCTTTTTTCAAGAAATTCATTAGGACATAAAATCCTTGATGTGGAAGCTTTGGTCTGGTTATAAATTTTGAACTATAAAATTCCTCCATTAGGATTCTCCAGAAAAACAGAACCAATAAGATAATGTGTGTGTGCATTTCTATAAATAGATAGAGATATAGATGATAAAGAGATAGTAGATTGGTAGAGATATAGATATGATTTAGAAATATATACATATAGGTATAGATATAGTCAGATATAGGAATATGTGTAAGTATAGATTTAGTTATTGGTATATATTAAATGTATAGGTGTAGATTATTTAAAATAGGAATAGATATAGATATACATTTTGATACACATATAGATTAGAAGTATATAGGTATACGTATAGACAGACTTATAGATTTTAATATTATTTATATGTATAGGTATAGTTGATTTAGATATAGACATAAATACGTATATACATATATATGATATAGGTATATGTAGAGATAGAGATATAGGTGTCAGTATGTATCCATATGCATAGAGATGGAGATGGAGATACTGGTATATATTTTATATATATATATATATTTTATATTTATATTTATATATACCGGTATATATTTATATATATATATATATTTATATGCGTAGGGTTAGTTGACTTAGATACAGGTACACATATATGCTACAGGCATAGGTGGAGATAGAGGCACCCACATGTATTCATACATCTTAGGTGTATACAGAGATGAAGATACGGTATCAGTAGGTATTTATGTGTATAGAGACAGATGATACAGATCAGCACGGATGTAAACACAGACACAGATGTACAGAGACTTGTGGTGAGGGACGGCTCCTGTGGCCGTGGAGGCTGAGGCTTCCACTGCGTGCCATCCACCAGCTGGAGATAATCGGGGTGCAGTCTGGCCAAGTCCACAGCCTTCAGCACCAGGAGATCCATGGAAGACTGCAGGGGAGGCGAGGGCCCCTGTCTCCTGTGCCTCAGCTCTGCCCTGAGTCTGCAGGCTCAGACACGCAGCCCTTCTGGAAGCTAACACTCAGACACACTCAGAAATGTCTGGGCACTCGCGGCCATTCAGGTGGTCACCTAGAATCATCGATTTCCATGTATTATTTATTTAAAAGTTTATTTATTTATTTATTTGAGAGGCAGAGTTACAGAGAGAGAAGAAAGACACAGAGAAAGATATTGCATCCACTGTTTCATTCCTCAAATGGCTGCAATGGCTGGGGCTGGGCTAGGCCAAAGCCAGGAGCCAGGATCTTCATCTAGGTCTCCCACTTGGTCCACCTTCCACTACATTCCCAGACATATTAACAGGGAGCTGGATTGGAAGTGGAGTGGCTGGGACACCAACCGGAGCCTATGGGAGATGCCAGCTTTGCAGGCCACAGCTTAACCCACCCTGCCATAATGCCAGCCCCTACCATGTTATACATTATAGTATTTAATGTAAATCTATTTCCCTCCAAATTCCATATGCATATCCATGTAACAGTCTACTCAGTAGCCAGGTACTCTTATAAATCCATTGCCTTCCAACTCATTCCTACAATCATCATACCAGGCATATCAGGCATCTATGCCCTAAGATCAATTGCCATTCCTCTCCACTGCCACTGCCAATTCTATTGCCATGCCATATATGCTCCAAATCCCATCACTTTAATATGTGAAGTGACACAGTGGCTGCGTGATAGATTACTGGCCACAGGGTTGCAACACTTAGGCATGCTTAGTGAATTCTTTTAATGAAAACATGCCTGAAGTGCTTTTTTTAAACACTCTGAATCTTACTTGCTTTGCCTAGAAATTGAGTTTAAAATAGCTGACACCCAGTTTGCGAAGTGCCAGTTAAGACTGTCTGCTTGCTGTTGCAGGACCAGAAGTTGAGAACACTTTTTACCTTCCTTTACCTATTTTTGTTTATAACCCACGGTTTGGCTTAGAAATGAGCGGTTCAAATGAGCTATCATAGAGGTAAAAACAAAGCAAATCTCCAGGTCAAAAGTTTAACAAAGCCGCCAGAAAGCCCGATCTCTGTAAGGAGGAAGAGGAACCCCAGCTCCCTTACCAATTCCTGCTCTTCTGGCTTTCTCATCCTTTTATTAGTGTGTCAGGCAACCCTGATTGTGTAGATTTTTCTCTTCCATTTTTCTCTCTCTGACCTCTGGACTTGCAATCTCCCTTCCTGAAGTGAGACTCTGCTGAAGTTATATCAGCCCCGTTAGCTCTCTGGGGCTCCTGAAACAGCTTGTCACGAACTTGATGACTGAGCAAACCCTGGCTCGCCCTTGCCCACTTCTGCAGACCACCTGGAGCGGGACCACACGCCCCCGGTCTCTGCCAGCACCCGTGTCCCCAGACAGTTCCTCGGCTGGTTGTGGCATCGTTGCCATCCCTCCTCCCTCCCTCTCTCTGTGTCTGTGTCTTCTCCTTTACCAACAAGGGCATTTGTTGTTAGGGGTCCATGATGACACCCCCGGGTGATCTGATCTTGTCACACTTAACGACATATGCAGAGACACTTTTTCCAAATGAAACCACAGCCACGGGTTCTATGTAAATGTGTCTTTTAGGAGCCACCATGCACTTCACTATAGCTGCCAAAGATATGTAAAAACTTAGCTTCAATAAATATGTGTGTGCAAACTTTTATGTACTCAGTAAAACCATGTAAAGTCACCCACAGAGCTTGGTGGAAACATAAGGGGTAGGCTCCCGGCTCCGGGAAGCTCTCAACTCACTTTTTCCTGCCACGACTTAGTATGCCAGGGCTTTACATTTCAAGATTGGAAAACTGAAGAAAAGAGAGAATCACTATAGATCATTGTCGGATTTTTTTCTTATGATTTGCCTATCAAATATTAATTCAAATTCTTTACACATATTTACAGGTGCCCTTTAAATGCACAGTATAATGTGAAGTTCAATCAGTCCCCAAGTCAGAAGTGCCAGATTCTAAAGAGGGGTCCAGTACAGGTGCATCAGTACTTGGTTACAGGAGCCCATCTGCAGATCTTCCAGAACTTCACAGGAGGACTTCATTCCAAGTAAAATGTGTTTGTATCTGGTGTAGATTTGTCAGATGCATGTCCCATTTTCCAGGGACCAGGAAATTCTATTCTACAATTCAATCCATAAAAGTGGTGTAATCAATCACACTGGGGTTTTAAAGGTTTTGAAGGGGCTAGTGTTGTGACTTGCAAGGTTAAGCCACTGCCTGAGATGCTGGCATCCCATATGGGTGCCAGTACTAGTCTCAGATGCTCCACTTCCAATCCAGCTCCCTGCTTATGCAACTGGGAAAGCAGCAGAAGATGGCCCAAGTATTTGAGCCCCTGCACCAACGTGGGAGACCCAGAAGAAGCTCCAGGCTCCTGGCTTTGGCCTGGCCCAACCCCGGCCATGCCATCATTTGGAGAGTGAACCAGTGAATGGAAGATCGATCTCTCTCTCTCCCTCTCTCTCTCTTTCTCTCTCACGGCGTCTCTCTTCCTCACTCTGTAACTGTGTCTTTCAAATAAATAAAAAAATAATTTTAAAAAGGATTCTGAAGGTGACAAGGGACATCTGCCATCGCCTCCCACACCTGTGGCCTGCAGTGCTCCTGTCTGCACCCAGCGGAGCCCAAGGCTGCTGGACCTCTCCAGGATCATTGCAGGATCTGCCCAGGATCTGACTCATTCTCCAGGGCATCTCTAGTAAAGGCTGTATTGTTACTATCCAGTTTCCCCCCTGGGAGCCACACAGAGCCTTTTCCATGAGGAAGCCTTCAAAGAAGCTACTTTTCCAATGTCCTCTCCACATTCCTCACTCTCCCGGGTCAAATACACCCAGCTCTTTTATGATTTTGGATGCGTGCTTCTAAATATGCTCCAGGGATTAATATTATTTTTGTAGAATAATGTTGAGAACAGAAAACCAAATTCCAGGCACAGAGAATTGCAATCAGCAATGTAACTGTAAATTTGCACTGCTTGTTTTCACTTCTGCCAAAGTCACTGCTAGGCGGCAGATATATTATTCTGTTGATTCATATTTTCCTTCTTATCAATTACCTCTTCTACAATTTATTTCTGTAAGTTTTATTGCAATGTGACCTCCTCTCTCAATCTTTTTCTGCTGCTGCTCCATGGACTGGGTTATCTATGGTCACAGAAGTTTATTTCTCACAGTTCTGGAAGCTGGGAAGTCTGAAATCAGGGTGCTGGCAGGGTCTGTACCCGACTAGGGCTCCTCTCTGTTGCCCAGGAGGCCCTGTGGCCTGGTCCTGGTGTTTCAAAGGCAGGAGTGTGAGGGGAGGAACAGCCCCCTGCCCCAGGTCATCCTCCCGTTCACAGGCTCCTCCCTTGGGCTGCAACCACCACCTGGAGCCCTACCCATAAAGACTATCACAGCCGGACAGTTTCTCCTTAGGAACACATACATACATTCACACAGGTCTCCCCACTCTGCTCCTCTTACTTGCTTCTAATGTTTATTGTTGCATGCTTTTCATTTTTCCTGCTGGGGTTACTCTAATGTTCTTGCTTCTGGAGATGTTATGAATTCCTCACCCCACCACCTCAAACGAACACTCTTCTACCCATCTTCAAGCAGGGGACGTATCTGTTACCCATTCCCCTGGTCACAAAATTGATCTGGGACTGTCAGGTTAAGCGTTTCAATGTCACTGCCTCCGCTACTTGAACCAGGTCAGGACCGCGCCCCTTCCTTTCCTCCTGCATCTCTTGGTTCTGCGTCATCTTGCCGACCCCCACCGAGTCCGCTGCATGTGCCTTGACGCCGTCTGAAGAGGAGCCGAGATCCGCGTTAGGTAAATCAGTGTTGCTGACCCAGAGCCCACCTGAGGACAGACACACACTCTGATAAGGCCTTAGATTACCTTCCTAGCTGCAATGGCAAGCACATAGACTTGTGGATTTCATAAAGAAACTACTAGGTTAAACACCGTTGATTTCGCCTCTGCTAACTGGGACATCATTAGCAGTTTTCCATCTTGCTGCTCCCTGCCTCATGCTATATTAATCTCCCAAAGTTAGGAGAGCATTGCAGTGGTATTATTAGGCTTATAAAATATTTATATGGATTAGAGTGTCTGAATGCAGTCCTGTGGGATCTTAGATCATTTTCCCCAATTACTTTGCCTTCAACTCCCCTTGGTCCCACTCCTTGAGAGCACACAATCTGCTGCCAGAACACGGCCTCTGGACTGAGAAGAGGGAAATAGGGCAGGAGAGGGCGGCCTTTCTGCTGGTTTCGCTGTGTAGCACCCGTGCCTTCCGGGTCAGCACAATGGCTAAATGATGCTGACCACACACGGCTGCACGTCGGTAATTGTTCTGTAGAAGCACTTCAGTGTGAACTGGCAAATAAGCCATACAAACTAGAATGTTTTGTTTTCCTACTCTGGAGTGAATGGCCATTTCCTGTAACATTGCCAGACTGATCATAAAATCCCATTGAACTTGGAGAATGAGGTAGCTGAGACGTTAGAACACTTCCTAGGAGAAATTATGTCAAATCCGGGGCTCAGAAGTTTATTGCTACATGCCTTATTTGGGCGTGAGACAAAGCAGGGCGGGTCATATTCTACATTTTATGGAAGAGTGATTTTATGATAGCAAGAGTATACTTCCCAGTCTCTAAGAGTAACTGACGTGCACGACAGGACGTTGAGAACGCACCCAGTGCTGAACGCCGGCATCGCCTCCACGCTCCACGTGCTCATTGTGGGGAAAGCAATGCCTCTGTGCCGTTACAGCAGAACAGCGTGGCCACAGCGGCGAATGGAAACATGCCGGCTCACGTCTGGGGCGAAGCACCAGAATAATACAGAGACCATCAATTAAGATCAGAAGTGTGTGGGCTCATGCTCCGGAAGCTGGGAAATCCTGGGTCCAGGGCCCTCCTGATGTGTCGAGCTGCCCTTTAAGGGGAAGCCGTGTCTGCAATGACGGCCCGCTTTTCTCCCTCTGCCTTAGTCTGTCAGGCCTTGAATCATTAAAACTTCAAAATCGGAAAGCCAAAGAAAAGACAGAATCACTATAAATCATGGCTGGAGTTTTTCATTATGATTTCCCTGCTGAGTATAAACTCATGCTATGTACACATATTTATAGATATCCTTTAAATTCAGAGTATCACTTGCATTTTGATCCATCTCAGAATCAAAAGTGTTGCATTTTAAAGAGGTGGTGCAGTACAGGAACACTGATGCTTGGTTACCGGAGCTGACAACGACTTGGATGACAGATGGAAATGAGTCATTTTCAGACTTCGTGCACCTCACGTTGGTGTCTCCATTCTCATACAGCTACCCTAGTTCTCAACTGTGGTTACTGTTAATATTTCTGTCACCTCACTTCTTTGGCTGGAATTAAAATTAATTTACCCATTTGTATTACAATGATACTGATAATACAGCTCCTGGGTTTGTTGACATACTTACCTGGATCAATGACTTTTTTTAAAAGATTATTTATTTATTTATTTATTTGAGAGGTAGAGCTACAGACGGTGAGAGGGAGTGACAGAAAGAAAGGTCTTCTGTCTGCTGGTTCCCTCCCCAAATGGCTGCAACAGCCGGAGCTGCACAGATCTGAAGCCAGGAGCCAGGAGTTTCTTCCAGGTCTCCCCTGCAGGTGCAGGAGCCCAAGGGTTTGGGCCATCTTCTGCTGCTTTCCCAGGACATAGCAGAGAGCTGAATGGGAAGAGGAGCAGCCGGGACTTGAACCAGCGCTCATATGGGATGCCAGCGCCATAGGCATAGGATTAAGTTGCTGTACCACAGCGCCAGGCCCAATCAATGACTTTTTTTTTTAAAGATTTATTTTATTTATTTGTAAGTCAGAATTATAGAGAGGGAGAGGCAGAGAGAGACAGATAAACAGAGATCTTCCATCCACTGGTCCTCCACCCAAATGGCCACAACAGTCAGAGCTGGGCCAGGCTGAGGCCAGGAACCAGGTTCTCCCCTGGGTCTCCCACATGTGTGCAGGGATCCAAGCACTTGGGCCATCTTCCACTGCTTTCCCAGGTGCATTAGCAGGGAGCTGGATCAGAAGTGGAGCAGCCGCGGCTCTACTGACACCCAAATGGTGCTGCAGACAGTGGCTTAACGTGCTATGCCAAAATGCGAGCCACCATCAATGACTTTTATACTTACCATGAATTCACGGTCATGCTGAATGTCTTTCTGGTTTGATTTGAAGCATTCCTTTGAGCGTTTCCTGTAAGGCGTGTCTTGTGTTCAGCGTTTGTCTGGTTAGCTATTTGTTTCAGTACTTTGAATTTATTAAAACACTTTTTTATTCCCTGCAAGATTTCTGCTGAAATTCTACTGATGCTTTTCCTTGTATACAATGAATTGCTATTCCCTTGCTGATTTCTTTCTTTCTTTCTTTCTTTCTTTCTTTCTTTCTTTCTTTCTTTCTTTCTTTCTTTCTTTCTTTCTTTGACAGATAGAGTTAGACAGTGAGAGAGAGAGAGAGAAAGGTCTTCCTTCCATTGGTTCATCCCCCAAATAGCCACTATGGCCAGTGCTGTGCTGATCCAAAGTCAGGAGCCAGATGCTTCCTCCTGGTCTCCCATCTGGGTGCAGGGGCCCAAGCACCTAGGCCATCCTCCACTGCCCTCCTGGGCCACAGCAGAGAGCTGGACTGGAAGAAGAGCAACTGGAACTAGAACCTGGTGCCCATATGGGATGCTGGTGCCACAGGCAAAGGATTAACCAAGTGAGCCACGGTGCTGGCCTACCTTTGCTGTTTCCAAAATCCGCTTTCTGTCTCTAACTTTTAGCAGTTGTATCATAAAGCGTCTCATGAAGATCTGTTTGGATTCATTGCGTTGCGACTCTGTGGGTAGGGACAGTGTTCTGCTTCTCTCTTGGCTTCGACGTGGGCTCCTTCCTGCTCATTTGGGGAGAGGCGGCAGGCCAGGGAGCCCCCGTGTTTCTGCTTACTTGAGGTCTGAAGCTGTGCTGCTTGTTTGAGGCTTTTGTAAGCAGACATTTATTGCTACAAGCTTCAGTCTCAGGACGGTTTTGCCTGCATCCTAGTTGTATTCTCATCTCCATCTGTCTGGGGTACTTTCTAATTTCTCTCTGATGTCTTCTTTTGTGTATATGTGCATTGTTGTTCGTGTGTACATTGTTGTTCATGTGTACACTGCTGTTAACACGTGTGATTGTTTTTTAAACTCTTATTTAGTAAATACAATTTTCAAAGTACAGTTTATGGATTACAATGGCTCCCCCCCATAACTTCCCTCCCACCCACCCCTCCCATCTCCCACTCCCTCTCCCATTCCATTCACATCAAGATTCATTTCCAATTCTCTTTATATACAGAAGATCGATTTAGTATATATTAAGTAAAGATTTCATCAGTTTGCATCCACACAGAAACATAAAGTGTAAAAATACTGTTTGAGTACTAGTTATAGCATTAATTCACATTGGACAACACATTAAGGACAGAGATCCCACATGAGGAGTAAGTACACAGTGACTCCTATTGTTGACTTAACAATTTGACACTCTTGTTTATGGCATCAGAAATCTCCCTAGGCTCTAGTCATGAGTTGCCAAGGCTATGGAAGCCTCTTGTGTTCGCTGACTTCGATCTTATTTAGACAAGGTCATAGTCAAAGTGGAAGTTCTCTCCTCCCTTCAGAGAAAGGTACCTCCTTCTTTGATAGCCCGTTCTTTCCACTGGGATCTCACTCGCAGAGATCTTTCATTTAGGTGGTTTGTTTTTTGTTTTTTGTTTTTTGTTTTTTGTTTTGTCAGAGTGTCTTGGATTTCCATGCCTGTAATACTCTCATGGGCTCTTCAGCCAGATCCGAATGCCTTAAGGGCTGATTCTGAGGCCAGAGTGCTATTTAGAACATCTGCCATTCTATGAGTCTGCTGTGTATCCCGCTTCCCATGTTGGATCATTCTCTCCCTTTTTAATTCTATCAGTTAGTATTAGCAGACACTAGTCTTGTTTGTGTGATCCCTTTGACTCTTACACCTATCAGTGTGATCAATTGTGAACTGAAATTGATCACTTGGACTAGTGAGATGGCATTGGTTCATGTGATCTCAATGGGATTGTATTGGAATCCCCTGGCACATTTCTAACCCCACCATTTGGGGCAAGTCCGATTGAGCACGTCCCAAATTGTACACCTCCTCCCTCTCTTATCCCCACTCTTATATTTAATAGGGATCACTTTTCAGTTAAATTTCAACACCTAAGAATAATAGCCTGTTAATTAAAGAGTTCAACTAATAGTATTAACTAGAACAAAAAAAAATACTAAATGGGATAAAGTATTACATTGTACATTAACAGTCAGGACAAGGGCTGATCAAGTCACTGAGAAACAGTGACATGTGTGATTTTTTTAAAAAAGATTTATTTATTTTATTTAAAAGGCAGAGTTACAGAGAGGAAGAGACAGAGAGAGAGAAGTATTCCATCTACTGGTTCACTCCCCAAATGGCTGCAATGGCTGGGACTGTGCCAATCTGAAGCCAGGAGCTTCTTCTGGGTCTCCCACATGGGTGCAGGGGCTCAAGGTCTTGGGCCATCATGCACCGCCTTCCTAGGCCACAGCAGAGAGCTGGATTGGAAGTGGAGCAGCTGGGACTCGAACTGGTGCTATATGGGACGCCGACACTGCAAGCAGCAGCATTACCTGCTATGCTACAGTGCTGGCCCCCACATATGTGATTTTCATGTGTGCACTATGGCTCCTATGAGTATTGCTGCTCATGAGTGTACAGTGTCCATATGCATGCTGCTGTTCATATGTGCACTATTGCTCATGTGTGCTGTGCATATGCACAATTGTTTGTAGACATGTTGTTCACATGTGCGCTGCTGTTCATATGTGCACAAATGTTCATGTGTGTGCTGCCATTCATGTGTGCAATGTTCATTTGTGTGCTGCTAATCATGTGTGCACAAATGTTCATGTGTGTGCTACTGTTCATGTATGCGACGTTCATGTGCGTGCTTTTGATCGTGTGCTCACTGTTTAATTTCCTCATTGCTGTGAACTTTTCAGGTGACAATGTCATTGTTCTGGCCTCTGCCATGTGCCTGACATGTTCACCATTCACGTTTTCCTTGTATTGTTATTCCTTACTGGCTTCTCACAGGTGAATCACTAGTTTTTCAGCTATTTTAGACAAGCAAAAAATACTGTGTAATTTTGTATTCCAGTAACCTCATACAGAGTTAACAATACAGCAATACTAAAACCTGATAAACTTTATACCCAATAAGTAGTAAATAAACAAGTGACTCCAGGAATCAGTGTCACATGGGAAAATTTATTTTATTGCCTGCATCTTCATTCTTTTGCTCTCAGCAATGTTGTCTTTCCATGTAATATCTAATAAATGAGACGTATATTAATATGACTCCATTGAGTATAAATCTATGGCAAAGCACATTTATAATCCTTAAGTGGGAAGATGGCCTATTCTTCAGGTTTAAGTTGCTTAAAATACACACAAATAAACTAAATTTGAGTTAGAAAACCACTTCAAACTTCCTGGTAAATGATCTATAATTGCTTCCCTCCACATGGAGCCAAGTTTGAGAACTGAGTCCTAGTACAAGTGAGCTTCACAAAGTTAATGGGAAAGTAGAGTTTACGGAAAAATAGGTTATTTTGGTGAAAAAAATTTTGGAATCCAGACATAATGATTTCATAATTTGCATTTCTATGAACTATTTAAAACTCTATTTATTTGAAAATCATAGCTACAGAGAGAAAGAGAGAGAGATGGTCCATCCACTGATTCACTCCCCACATGGGCACAATGGCCAGAGTTGGACCAGGCTGAAGCCAGGAGCCAACATGGGTGACAGAGTCCCAAGCACTTGGGTCGTCTTCTGCTGCTTTTTTCGAGGCTATTGGCAGGGGGCTGGATTGGAAATGGAGTATCCAGATCATGAACTAGCCCCCCTATGGGATGTCGGTGTTGCAGGCAGCAGATTTTCCTGCTCCACCACGACACTGACCCCCCATGAACTTTGTAAAGACCCACGATCTGCATGGATTTCAAGATTGTTTTTGCTCCAAAATAAATGTGCCATGTAATTCCATTTTCTACAAAGTTTTGGAAGTACTCTATAATTTCCATCACCTGTGTTCAGAATTTTTCTAAATTTCTTCAGTATCATCAATCCATCATCAAGAACCATCTCACTTAATCCCATGAGGCTGTGTAAATTAAGCCTGTGGCCAGGGGTAGCCCTCCCAGCTGGGAGTAGGAACCACACAGCTGGGGAACACAAGACTGGCCCTCAGCACACACAATTTAAATACTCAGAATGACATGGGCTCTTTTTTTAAAAGATTTATTTTATTCATTTGAAAGACAGAGTTACAGAGAGAGGTAGAAACAGAGAGAGAGGTCTTCCATCCGCTGGTTCACTCCTCAGATGGCCGCAATGGCCAGAGCTGTGCCGATCTGAAGCCAGGAGCCCAGAGCTTCCTCTGGGTCTCCCACGTGAGTGCAGGGGCTCAAGGACTTGGGCCATCTTCCACTACTATCCCAGGCCATAGCAGAGAGCTGGATTGGAAGAGGAGCAGCTGGGACTAGAGCCGGCGCCCATATGGAATGCCGGCACTTCAGGCCAGGGCCTTAACCCACTGCGCCACAGCGCCAGCCCCGACATGGGCTCTTTTGTATCTAGCTTGACCTCATGCAAATGATTGGTGAGTGGTCAGTCAGTGCTGCCTCTGAGCCTCCTGCTTGGCCCCTAGAGGAGAAGGGATGTCTAAGTTGTGTTTCTGGAGAAATAATGACTCTCATTGGAAAACACAGTTAATTGGAATAAAAATTGGGTACAGCGACTAAAAATAGAAACTAGAAGTCATGACATATCAGTGATGCACCTGCCTAGAGTTAGGAAACCCTGTTGTGCAATCTTACAGAATCTCACGAGTTAAGGGCATCTTGTGTATTCTCAAGTCTGAGGGGGCAAACGTGTGATCAGCTTGAGCAGCACTGGTACCCCTGCAGCGGGTTCCAGAGCTCAGTTCCATGTCTCTCTGACACCTGAAGTCTCGAACATCCATTATCCCAGTGGCTAGTATGCTAGGGACAAAGCTTCCACAATCATGCTCACCCCAAACACGCTCTTGTGTGTGTGTGTGCACACAAGTACACACACATGCACATGCACACACATGTGCACATAGACACACACG